>NC_134692.1:5314625-5614625 GCF_050947455.1 Rhinoderma darwinii
AGGAAGCCCAGTGGATCTATAGATTGGCGTGCACACAACCAGGGGGTTTAAATGAGCAGACAAACTATGCATGTTTTATTTGAACATTCATTTAAACATGCATTTCCATGGCCAGTTATCCCTTCAGGATGGCAAGAGACCCACATGGTCGTCATGACAGGTGGTCTCTTAATTATCAATGATCATCATGTGGGCAGTCTGGCTATGGTTCCTTATTCAGTAGATTTTCCAATGACACCTTGTAGTGGGGTAGACATTCATTTATCTACACAATATGTATTATCAGTGTAGTTGTTTTATCAATGGCAGTCCAGCTGCGGGTTTTGAGCTGATCCGCAACACTTACCCAAACTTTAAATATCGATATACTCCTTCTTTGCAGTGGTGAGTTCCCGGCAGCATGGGCGACTCGATTGTGGCCTCTACTGCGCCTGCGCGTTCGGCTTTTGATGCGGTCGATGTTGGTTCCTGGCTGTCAGCTGATGGCCGGGAGTCACATGGACAGGTGTCACGAATTCGATTGGTGAGTGTGTTTGGCTGTTTCGATTGGCGGTGCCGAGGACAGGGGGAGGACTCAGATGCTTTAAATAACTCCCAGAATGAAGCGTGCCGCTGACATCTATGCGAGCACGCTCCCGTGGAGTACAGCAGAATACCTGCTGCTGAACTAAATATCGCTGGCATCCCGGCCAGAGTGACCAAGCTACAGACCCCTGATGATGAGTATTGAAACGCGTTGGGTCGGTTGAGTAAGCCCAGCGTAATGTAGGCGCAGCCGTAATGAAGCAAGCGCATGACTAGGTGTTTGGGAGTTCTAGGCTATTATGTATTAGGTATTATGTGTTAGGCTATATTTGTAGGGATGGGAGGGTTATGTGAAAGGGGGCATGGGGCAAAATGTATCTATATGTGGTGGGTGGAGAATAAAGTATATAAGTCCATGCGGGGAAGAGGCAGCCCTCTTTCCCGCTGGACAACAGGAGAAATTTTTGTCCTGTTATTATATTTAAAAGACAAATATACAGATTAATATTTCTACTTACCTGATGGAAGCGGCGATGGAGACAACGATGGCCAGGATCCGCGATGCAGCGATGCAGCACGGCGTGGGATGGCTGGATGCGCTGATTGCCGGGGCTCTTCCTCCGGTTCCAGCGGCTGGAGAGGAGAGTGAGGGACGCAGCAGCAGGCGTTCCAGGCCTCAGGAGAGGCCTTCATCTGCAGAGACGCCTCGGTCTGGTCGGCGCCGAGGGAGCCCCTCCAGGGACCCTCCTCCTCCTGCTGGTCCGGAGCTGCACCCTGGCGTCGGTCCACGGAGGTCTGGGAGGAATCCCATCAGGCGGGCGAGACCGGAGGTGACAGGAGGGGGGGGGCCGCGGCGGCCATCTTCCTCCCTCCTGTCTTCAACAACAACGCCGGAAGTGGAGGCGGGACCGGATGCGCGCGCAAGACCGGATGCGCGCACAGGACCGGATGTGCGTGCGGGGCCGGATGCGCGCGCAGGTCCGGAAGTGACGGCTTTCTCCGGCGCCGATGCTCCAGGTGCCGGAGGAGCTCAGCGGACAGACATCAGGACACCAGCGCCGACCCGCAGGAAGAGGCGGGCGGCATCTAGATGGGGAGCGAGATCGCCTCCTGCAGGAGCAGGGAGGCGTGCGGCGGCGACAGCGACCGGAGGTACCCGGGCAACTTCTTGGAATGACGCCGGGCCCCATCCGGACGAGGGGGGGCAGCGGTCTGCTATACAGGCAGCGACGACTACAAGAAGATTTTATTTTGACAGCCCTGCAGAAGGACTGGATCGGCAGGGCTGTCGTTCTGAATATGCCACGCCACCAGGGGGTGGCAGGATCGTGGACGGGCCGCATTCCGCGGAGCCTAGAGCAGCAGCGACTGGAAGTGCGGGGAGCTACGGGGAGCGTGGGGTGCAGGAGCACCACTCCCTAGGATCGTCACGACCGACGCCTGGATTATCTGGAGTGATGGACGCGTCCGCTGGGAGGTCACCTCAGGGACGTACGGGTGAGTCTACCACTGATGTGGTGCCGGGGATGTGTGGGGGGGATGTGGGGGGGATATTGTCAATGTCACAGATGCAATTGTTGTTTAGAGGGATGCAGGAGTATTTTATGAGAATTGTGCCAGGCGTAGAGCAGTCGCCAGCGAGGGTATGGGGCGCTGCTAGTGAGGCGTCTGCTAGTGCGGCAGGGAGTGCGGTTGCTAATGAGGCGATTTCTGGTGCAGCTGCGGCAGTGATTGCGGGTGTTAGTGAAGTGGCGCCGGTTGTGGGTGCCGTAGTGGCTGTGGGAAAAGCAGTTGACGAGGCGGCTAGTACAGCTAAGAAGGTGGTGGAGGATGTGCGTTTGGCTGACGCCGCTAAAGGTGAGGTTTATGTGTGTTTTGAGGGCCCGCTGGGGGCACATTTGAAGGTGGAGATTAGGGAAAAGATATGGAAAGATGAATATGTTGAGATTTTTTCTTTGCTGCCGTTAGAGAAGTTTAATTTGGACCGGTGGAAACCGGATGAAAGTAAGAAGGAGGAGGAGGAGCGGCGGCGGTATCGTTTGATTCCACGGACTTTTGCGAATTGGCTGCAGGCCTTCGCTATCTTGGCTAGTGTGGTGGGTGAGAAGGCGCCGGAGAACTGTTCGGCGCTATTCTGTTATATGGATTCGGTAGGGGAGGCGTATCGTGTATACGGTGGTAATGCGTGGTTGCGGTATGACGAACAGTTTCGTCAGCGGAAGTCGGTGCGCCCGTCGTTGCGATGGGATCACAAGGATATCAGTTTATGGATGCGTCTGATGTCTGCGCCAAAACAGGGGCAGCAGCCCTTTCGTGATGCGGCCGGCGGTCAGGGGTCAGCAGCGGGTCGGTCAGGATCCTCAGGAAAGGGGTGTTGCTGGCAGTATAATGAGGGGCATTGCAAGTTCGGCCCAGATTGTAGGTACAAGCACGAGTGCTCCGGTTGCGGAGGCGCCCATGGTTTGTCCAGATGCTTCAAGAAGCATAAGGGCAGGCAGGGAGATGCTGAGCAGAAGAGGGGCGACGCCGGTGAGGGTGGAAAGGATGCTCCCGTTTTTAAGGGGCTATCCAAATAAGAAAGTGGCGGATTTGTTGTGGTTAGGATTTTCAGAAGGTTTTCGGATTCCTTGTACGTCGGTTGGACGTGACGGGGTAGTCCGTAATTTGTCGTCTGCTTTGGCGCGGCCTGATCTGGTTACGGATAAGCTGCTGAAGGAGGTGGCTTTGGGCCGCATGGCGGGGCCGTTTTCCTCCCCGCCTGTTCAGAATTTGCGTGTTTCCCCGTTAGGTTTGGTTCCAAAAAAGGAGGTGAATAAATTCCGCCTTATTCATCACTTGTCTTATCCGGAAGGCGAGTCGGTGAATGACGGCATTGATCCGGCCCTGTGCGCGGTCAGTTACACTAACTTTGATGCGGCGGTTGTTTGGGTTCGGAAATACGGGAAGGGCTCTCTGTTAGCGAAAACTGA
Source organism: Rhinoderma darwinii (assembly GCF_050947455.1). NCBI lineage: Eukaryota > Metazoa > Chordata > Amphibia > Anura > Rhinodermatidae > Rhinoderma > Rhinoderma darwinii. The sequence continues at coordinate 5,318,120 of NC_134692.1, forward strand.
CATTGAGGCCGCTTTTCGTTTATTGCCGGTGCATCCGGATAGTTTTTGTTTGCTGGGATGTTATTGGCAGGAGGAATATTTTGTGGATTGTTGCCTCCCGATGGGCTGCTCCATTTCATGCGCTTATTTTGAGATGTTTAGCACGTTTTTGGAGTGGGCGGTCCGTCGGGAGGCGCAGGTGCAATCTGCCCTACATTATCTGGATGATTTCCTGTTTATCGGTCCGCCGGGTACCTATGTGTGTGCAGGATTGCTACACACTATGGAGAGAGTGGCAATGGATTTTGGGGTACCTTTGGCGCCTGAGAAAACTGAGGGACCCACGACGGTCATTAAGTTTTTGGGAATCATGATTGATTCAGATAACATGGAGTGTCGCTTGCCTGACGATAAGTTGCTGGAGATGAGAGAGTTGGTGGCGAGTGCGCTGCGCAGGAAGAAGATACAATTGCGGGACTTGCAATCCTTGTTGGGGCATTTGAATTTCGCTTGTAGGATTATGCCCATGGGGCGGGTGTTTTGCAGGCGGTTGGCGAATGCTACCGCAGGGGTGCATTCCCCTCATCATTTCATTAGGTTGTCGGCGGAGTTGAAAGCTGACTTGTTGGTGTGGGGGGAGTTTTTGCAGACCTATAATGGGCGGTCGGTGCTCATGTATCAGCCGGTGTCTAGTGTGGACTTGGAGCTGTATACTGATGCATCAGGTGCATGTGGATTTGGGGCTTATTTCCAGGGGCAGTGGTGTGCAGGAGTTTGGCCTGATACATGGCATGAATGTGGTTTTGTCCGTAACTTGGCTCTGCTGGAATTGTTCCCGATTGTGGTGGCTGCGGAGTTGTGGGGGGATTGTCTGCGGGACCGGAGAGTGCGTTTCGTATGTGACAATCTAGGTGTCGTTCAGGCTGTTAATGCGCAGACAGCTAATTCTCCGCCAGTCGTGCGACTATTGCGACATTTAGTTTTGAGAGGTCTGATGTTGAATGCGCATTTTGTGGCAGTGCATATTCCTGGGGTGCTGAATTCTGTGGCTGATTCCCTTTCTCGTCAACAGTGGGACAGGTTTCGTCTGCTGGCGCCGGGGGCGGAGTCTCATGGCCTGCCTTGTCCAGAGCATCTGTGGAAGGTGGTGTGACAATGGCGATGTCGCTTGTGGAAAGGTCGGTTAGTGCGGTCACGTGGCAGAGGTACAGTGCGGTGTGGCAAGTATGGGAGACGTTGTTGGAAAATGCGCAGGCAGGTATTGCAGATCGGCAGGCGTGTGTGCTGTATTTTATAGGAAATGCGTACAGTGAGGGGTCGTCTGCAGCAATGGTCGCTCGCAGTTTGTCGGCCTTGGCTTTTTGGTTTAAGAAGAAAGGTGAGGAGGACGTGACTAAGTCCTTTCTGGTGCGGCAGGCAATGAAGGGTTTCAGGAGGGGTTCCGCAGTTAGGGAGCTCAGGAAGCCGGTGTCATTTGAGCTGTTGGTAGCGATTTGTGAATTGTTGAGGGAGGTTTGTGTTTCAGCATTTGAAGTGCGGCTATTTACACTGGCCTTTTCTTTGGCTTTCTTTGGGGCGTTCCGGATATCGGAGTTGGTGTCGGCCAGTAAGAGTGTGGCAGGGGGTTTATTGTATGCTGATGTGGATTTGGATGGCTCCTGCCTTTCTTGTTTGCTCCGTAGATCTAAGACAGATCAGGAGGGGAGAGGTTTTGTGGTGCGTTTGTATGAGTTACCAGGGTCGCGGGTGTGCCCGGTCCGCTGTTTTCGGGAGTTTGTTGCGGTGAGGCCTGAGGGCCCGGCATCCTTGTTGGTTCATGCAGACGGGCTGTCTCTGTCAAAATTCCAGTTTTCACAGGTGTTCAAAAAATGTATCCTGTTGTCCGGCAGAGGGGGAGCAGGTTTTAGCTCTCATTCCTTTAGAATTGGCGCAGCTACGGAAGCAGCTCGGTGGGGTTTATCCCCGGCGATGGTTAAGAAGATTGGTAGGTGGGAGTCAGACAGATACAGGTTGTATGTGCGGCCTCACTTGCTTTGAGGCGGTGGTGATAAGATGTGCTGGAGGTGGATATGGAGTAGTTACGTTGTTGGTTTGTGTTGTTTTAGGTGCAGGTCCCTGCTTGATTTGGATCATGGGGCACTCCTACGTACACTGGGGAGGTGTGCGTGCTGATGTTCGTCCGGCCGGACGGCAGTTGGGCATGGATCACGCAGAGGTGCAGGTCAGATGGTTGGGCCTGCGGGGCATGCTGTGGTGTAGGCTGTTACCAGAGGTACAATTTTATGCGGGATTGGACAGGGCGCCGGATATCTTAGTGGTGCACCTTGGCGGCAATGATTTGGGCATTCGGTCGTCCAGGGATTTAGTGAGGGATGTGAAGATTGACCTTTTGCGGTTGTGGTCGGCGTTCCCAGGAGTGGTTATTGTATGGTCTGATATTGTGGCTCGCAAGGTGTGGCGGCAGGCACGTTCCATACATAGCTTAAACAAAGCGCGAGCAAAGGTCAACAAGGTAGTTGGCAGGTTTGTGGCACGCAATGGCGGTGTTGTGGTGAGGCATAAGGAGTTGGAGGGTAGAGAGGTAGGTTTCCTCAGGGCGGATGGTGTTCATCTAAACGAGGTGGGTCTGGATATGTGGACCTTGGACATTAAGGAGGGCATGGAGAAAGCCCTGCAGTTGTGGAGGGACAATCATGTGTAAGGGGTCACACATGATTGTCGTGGCGGTAGGAGGAGGGGTCTTTGGAGGCACGGAATGAGAAGGAGAAGCAACAATGGAGATTGTTGCAAGAGAACTCGGGGCGTTTAACCCGGGATAGTATTGGAGGGGCTGGGGAGTGGTTACCCAGCTCATATATATTCCTGATGGGCAGGGTCCCCAGGAAGGGAGAGAGAGGTCTTGGACATGGTTGGTGCCCTCGGGTCAGGTGCAGAACGGCTGTAGGGTAAGGGGTCCAGACCTAATAAGGAAACGATGGAGTTTAATGATTGAAGTGCCTTCAAGGATCCTTTATCTGGAGTTGGGAAATAGAGCAGGATGTTATCATGGAGTTATGATGTGTTTATGGTTATGCTCTTTTTCAGAAAAAAGGTGTGTTTAATAAATGGCTGCTGTGGCCTTTACACCAAAATTCATGTGTGGTCTCTTATTGGGGTTTGGGGTGTAAGGTCGTAGATAGCGGAAGCATCAAACATACCTTAAGTCAAGTAAGCCCAGCGTAATGTAGGCGCAGCCGTAATGAAGCAAGCGCATGACTAGGTGTTTGGGAGTTCTAGGCTATTATGTATTAGGTATTATGTGTTAGGCTATATTTGTAGGGATGGGAGGGTTATGTGAAAGGGGGCATGGGGCAAAATGTATCTATATGTGGTGGGTGGAGAATAAAGTATATAAGTCCATGCGGGGAAGAGGCAGCCCTCTTTCCCGCTGGACAACAGGAGAAATTTTTGTCCCGCCCGCCCTCCCAGTATTTTCTCCTGTTTATGGGAATTTGTCGGTTGGGGTTTTGTTTTGTCACAGTAGCAATGGCGGTAGGAGGAGGGGTCTTTGGAGGCACGGAATGAGAAGGAGAAGCAACAATGGAGATTGTTGCAAGAGAACTCGGGGCGTTTAACCCGGGATAGTATTGGAGGGGCTGGGGAGTGGTTACCCAGCTCATATATATTCCTGATGGGCAGGGTCCCCAGGAAGGGAGAGAGAGGTCTTGGACATGGTTGGTGCCCTCGGGTCAGGTGCAGAACGGCTGTAGGGTAAGGGGTCCAGACCTAATAAGGAAACGATGGAGTTTAATGATTGAAGTGCCTTCAAGGATCCTTTATCTGGAGTTGGGAAATAGAGCAGGATGTTATCATGGAGTTATGATGTGTTTATGGTTATGCTCTTTTTCAGAAAAAAGGTGTGTTTAATAAATGGCTGCTGTGGCCTTTACACCAAAATTCATGTGTGGTCTCTTATTGGGGTTTGGGGTGTAAGGTCGTAGATAGCGGAAGCATCAAACATACCTTAAGTCATGAATAGGAATTTTTTAGCATTGGGAACACTAGCATTGTTTGTATACCTCAACACTAGGAGCTTCCGGTGCGGTTATCACGGACTCTAGTGTGAATTAGGGTCAAGACTATTGTTATGCCCATTTTTCAAATGCTGATTCCGTATTGATATTCTTGTTGAACACTGAGCTATAGGAGGTTCACAATTGAATTAGAACTCAGAGTTTATTATTTAATACGTTTTTATACACACGGTGGGGCTTTTTCACAGTGGTGATTGTACCCCTGTTTTTAGAGAGTTATAAATAAATGTTATATTTTACTCATATATCACACCAGTGAATCCTTTAAAATTGTTGTTGTGGGAGCACAATTGAATGTATCTTTTAAATACAGTGAATTCATTACTACTACTCTACTACTTCTAATACCATTACTACTACTACTAATACTACCACTACTACTAAATTCTAAAACCACTACTACCACTGCTGCTACTACTACTACTTCTAATACCATTACTACTACTACTTCTAATACCATTACTACTACTACTTCTAATACCATTATTACTACTATTACTACTACCACTGCTGCTACTACTACTACTTCTAATACCATTATTACTACTATTACTACTACTACTACTTCTAATACCATTATTACTACTATTACTACTACCACTGCTGCTACTACTACTACTTCTAATACCATTACTACTACTATTACTACTACTACCGCTGCTGCTACTACTGCTACTACTACCACTGCTGCTACTACTACTACTTCTAATACCATTACTACTACTACCGCTGCTGCTACTACTACTACTACTACTACCACTGCTGCTACTACTACTACTTCTAATACCATTACTACTACTACTACCGCTGCTGCTGCTACTACTACTACTACTACCACCACCACTGCTACTACTACTACAACTACTACCACCACCACTGCTACTACTACTACTACTTCTAATACCATTACTACTACTACTACTACTTCTAATACCATTATTACTACTATTACTACTACCACTGCTGCTACTACTACTACTTCTAATACCATTACTACTACTACTTCTAATACCATTATTACTACTATTACTACTACCACTGCTGCTACTACTACTTCTAATACCATTACTACTACTACTACTTCTAATACCATTATTACTACTATTACTACTACCACTGCTGCTACTACTACTACTTCTAATACCATTACTACTACTATTACTACTACTACCGCTGCTGCTACTACTGCTACTACTACCACTGCTGCTACTACTACTACTTCTAATACCATTACTACTACTACCGCTGCTGCTACTACTACTACTACCACTGCTGCTACTACTACTACTTCTAATACCATTACTACTACTACTACCGCTGCTGCTACTACTACTACTACCACCACCACTGCTACTACTACTACCACCACCACTGCTACTACTACTACTTCTAATACCATTACTACTACTACTACTACTTCTAATACCATTATTACTACTATTACTACTACCACTGCTGCTACTACTACTACTACTACTACTTCTAATACTACTACTACTACTACTTCTAATACCATTATTACTACTATTACTACTACCAGTGCTACTACTACTACTACTACTTCTAATACCATTACTACTACTACTACTACTTCTAATACCATTATTACTACTATTACTACTACCACTGCTGCTACTACTACTACTACTACTTCTAATACCATTACTACTACTACTACTACTACTTCTAATACCATTATTACTACTATTACTACTACCACTGCTGCTACTACTACTACTTCTCATACCATTACTACTACTATTACTACTACTACCGCTGCTGCTACTACTGCTACTACTACCACTGCTGCTACTACTACTACTTCTAATACCATTACTACTACTACCGCTGCTGCTACTACTACTACTACTACCACTGCTGCTACTACTTCTAATACCATTACTACTACTACTACCGCTGCTGCTACTACTACAACTACTACCACCACCACTGCTACTACTACTACTTCTAATACCATTACTACTACTACTACCGCTGCTGCTGCTACTACTACTACTACTACTACTACTACTACTACTACTACTACCACCACCACTGCTACTACAACTACTACCACCACCACTGCTACTACTACTACTTCTAATACCATTACTACTACTACTTCTAATACCATTACTACTACTACCACCACTGCTACTACTACTACCACCACTGCTGCTACTACTACTACTAATACCATTACTACTACTACTACTGCTACTACTGCTGCTACTACTACTACTTCTAATACTATTACTACTACTACTGCTGCTGCTGCTACTACTACTACTATTACTACTTCTAAAACCACAACTACTTCTAATACCATTACTACTACTGCTGCTGCTACTACTACTCTACTACTTCTAACACCACTACTACCGCTGCTGCTACTACTACAACTACTACTACTACCACCACTGCTACTACTACTACTACTCTACTACTTCTAACACCATTACTACTAATACTACCACTGCTGCTACTACTACTACTATTCTACTACTTCTAATACTATTACTACTAATACTACCACTGCTGCTACTACTACTACTACTAATTCTAAAACCACTACTACCACTGCTACTACTACTACTTCTAATACTATTACTACTAATGCTACCGCTGCTACTACTACAACTCTACTACTTCTAATACTATTACTACTAATACTACCGCTGCTACTACTACAACTCTACTACTTCTAATACTATTACTACTAATACTACCGCTGCTACTACTACAACTCTACTACTTCTAATACTATTACTACTAATACTACCGCTGCTACTACTACAACTCTACTACTTCTAATACTATTACTACTAATACTACCGCTGCTACTACTACAACTCTACTACTTCTAATACTATTACTACTAATACTACCGCTGCTACTACTACTACTACTACTTCTAAAACCACTACTACCACTGCTGCTACTACTACTTCTAACACCATTACTACTAATGCTACCGCTGCTGCTATTACTACTACTACTACTACTCTACTACTTCTAATACTATTACTACTAATACTACCGCTGCTAATACTACTACTACTTCTAAAACCACTGCTGATGCTACTTCTAACACCATTACTACTAATGCTACCGCTGCTGCTGCTACTACTAAAACCACTACTATCACTGCTGCTACTACTACTTCTAACACCACTACTACCGCTGCTGCTATTACTACTACTACTCTACTACTTCTAATACTATTACTACTAATGCTACCGCTGCTACTACTACTACTACTCTACTACTTCTAATACTATTACTACTAATGCTACCGCTGCTACTACTACAACTACTACTACTACCACCACTGCTACTACTACTACTACTCTACTACTTCTAATACTATTACTACTACTACTACTGCTACTACTACTACTTCTAAAACCACTACTACCACTGCTGCTGCTACTACTACTACTTCTAACACTATTACTACTAATGCTACCGCTGCTGCTATTACTACTACTACTACCCTACTATTTCTAATACTATTACTACTAATGCTACCGCTGCTACTACTACTACTACTCTACTACTTCTAATACTATTACTACTAATACTACCACTGCTGCTGCTACTACTACTTCTAAATCCACTACTACAGCTGCTGCTACTACTCTACTATTTCTAATACTATTACTACTAATACTACTGCTGCTACTACTACTGCTACTACTACTACTTCTAATACTATTACTACTAATGCTACCGCTGCTACTACTACTACTACTCTACTACTTCTAATACTATTACTACTAATACTACCACTGCTGCTGCTACTACTACTTCTAAATCCACTACTACAGCTGCTGCTACTACTCTACTATTTCTAATACTATTACTACTAATACTACTGCTGCTACTACTACTGCTACTACTACTACTTCTAATACTATTACTACTAATGCTACCGCTGCTACTACTACTACTACTCTACTACTTCTAATACTATTACTACTAATACTACCACTGCTGCTGCTACTACTACTTCTAAATCCACTACTACAGCTGCTGCTACTACTCTACTATTTCTAATACTATTACTACTAATACTACTGCTGCTACTGCTACTAATACTTCTAAAATTACTACTACCACTGCTGCTACTACTACTACTACTACTTCTAATACTATTACTACTAATACTATCGCTGCTGCTGCTACTACTACTACTTCTAAAACCACTACTACTTCTAAAACCACTACTACCGCTGCTGCCACTACTACTACTTCTAACATCATTACTACTAATGCTGCTACTACTATTACTACTACTACACTACTTCTAAAACCACTACTACCGCTGCTGCTACTACTACTTCTAACACCATTACTACTAATGCTACCGCTGCTGCTACTACTACTCTACTACTTTTAAAACAACTACTACCACTGCTGCTGCTGCTACTACTACTACTTCTAACACCATTACTACTAATGCTACTGCTACTACTATTACTACTATTATTATTACTACTACTACTATTACTACTACTATTACTACTACTACACTACTTCTAAAACCACTACTACCGCTGCTGCTGCTACTACTACTTCTAACACCATTACTACTAATGCTACCGCTGCTACTACTACTTCTAACACCATTACTACTAATGCTACCGCTGCTACTACTACTACTCTACTACTACTAACACCATTACTACTAATACTACCACTGCTGCTACTACTACTACTTCTAACACCATTACTACTAATGCTACCGCTGCTGCTGCTACTACTACTACTATTACTACTATTACTACTATTATTATTACTACTACTACTATTAAGAATGGATCCAGCGCTGAGACCAATGTGTCTGTTAAAATTGGAAACTTCTTCCAAGTTTTATTCCACAAAAAAAAGGGTGATTTAAAATAGACAATACAGGTTTTTCAAAGTATAATGTCTGTTGAAGGATATAGGCAGGTGCCTACGCGTTTCAGACGCGATCTGCGTCCTTAATCATGGCTTTCTAAAACCACTACTGCCGCTGCTGCTTCTACTACTACCACTGCTGCTACTACTACTTCTAACACCATTACTACTAATGCTACCGCTGCTGCTGCTACTACTACTTCTAATACTATTACTACTAATACTACCGCTGCTGCTGCCACTACTGCTCTACTCTCTACTACTTCTAAAACCACTACTACCGCTGCTGCTGCTGCTACTACTACTACTACTTCTAAAACTACTACTACCGCTGCTGCTACTACTACTACTACTTCTAAAACCACTACTACCACCACTGCTGCTACTACTACTGCTTATAACACTACTACTACACTACTTCTAAAACCACTACTACCGCTGCTGCTACTACTACTTCTAACACCATTACTACTAATGCTACCGCTGCTACTACTAACACCATTACTACTAATACTACCGCTGCTACTACTACTACTCTACTACTACTAACACCATTACTACTAATACTACTGCCGCTACTACTTTTAAAACCACTACTACCACTGCTGCTACTACTACTACTACTTCTAACACCATTACTACTAATGCTACCGCTGCTGCTGCTACTACTACTCTACTACTTCTAATACTATTAATACTACCGCTGCTGCTGCCACTACTGCTCTACTCTCTACTACTTCTAAATCTACTACTACCGCTGCTGCTACTACTACTTCTAAAACCTCTACTACCACTGCTGCTACTACTACTGCTTATAACACTACTACTATTATTACTACTACTGCTACTACTACTTCTAAAACCACTACTACCGCTGCTGCTACTACTACTACTTCTAACACCATTACTACTAATGCTACCGCTGCTGCTACTAGTGCTACTACTCTACTACTTCTAACACCACTACTACCGCTGCTGCTACTACTACAACCACTACTACCACTGCTGCTACTAGTACTACTACTCTACTACTTCTAAAACCACTACTACCGCTGCTGCTACTACTACTACTTCTAACACCATTACTACTAATGCTACCGCTGCTGCTACTACTACTACTACTACTACCACCACTGCTTCTACTACTACTACTCTACTACTTCTAATACTATTACTACTAATACTACCGCTGCTGCTGCCACTACTACTCTACTCTCTACTACTTCTAAAACCGCTACTACCGCTGCTGCTGCTGCTGCTACTACTACTACTTCTAACACCATTACTACTAATGCTACCGCTGCTGCTGCTGCTACTACTACTACTACTACTACCACCACTGCTGCTACTACTACTACTCTACTACTTCTAATACTATTACTACTAATACTACCGCTGCTGCTGCCACTACTACTCTACTCTCTACTACTTCTAAAACCGCTACTACCGCTGCTGCTGCTGCTACTACTTCTAAAACCACTACTACCACTGCTGCTACTACTGCTTCTAACACTACTACTATTACTACTACTACTACTATTATTACCACTACTACCGCTGCTGCTGCTACTACTACTTCTGAAACTACTACTACCACTGCTTCTTACACCATTACTACTAATGCTACCGCTGCTTCTGCTACTACTATTACTACTACTACTACTACTACTATTACTATTATTACTACTACTACTATTACTATTATTACTACTACTACTCTACTACTTCTAAAACCACTACTACCGCTGCTACTACTCTACTACTTTTAATACCATTACTACTACTACTACCGCTGCTGCTACTACTACTACTACCACCACCACTGCTACTACTACAACTACTACCACCACCACTGCTACTACTAGTACTTCTAATACCATTACTACTACTACTACCGCTGCTGCTACTACTACTACTTCTAAAACCACTACTACTTCTAAAACCACTACTACTACTACTCTACTACTTCTAAAACCACTACTACCGCTGCTGCGACTACTACTTCTAAAACCACTACTACCGCTGCTGCGACTACTACTTCTAAAACCACTACTACTACTATTATTACTACCACCGCTACTACTACTACTACTTCTAACACCACTATTATTATTACTACTACTGCTGCTACTACTACTACCACCGCTACTACTACTTCTAGCACCACTACTACTACTACTTCTACTGCTACTACTACTACTACCACCACCACCACTACTACTGCTGCTACTACTACTACTACTTCTACTACTACCGCTGCTGCTACTACTACTATTACTACCACCTACTACTACTACTGCTACTTCTAACACCATTACTACTACTACTATTACTACTTCTACCACTACTACTACTATTATTAATACTACAACTACTACTCCACTACCACTGCTATTACTACTTCTTCTAACAACACTACTACTACTACCACCGCTACCACCACTGCTACTACTACTATTACGAATACACTACTACTACAACTACTACTACTACCGCTACCACTACTATTACCGCTACCACTACTACTACTACTACACTACCACTACTACTACTACTACCACCGCTACCACCACTGCTACTACTACTATTACGAATACACTACTACTACTACTACCGCTACCACTACTATTACCGCTACCACTACTACCACTACTGCTACTACTACTACTACCGCTACTACTACCGCTGCTGCTACTACTACTACTATTATTAATACTACACTACTACTACCACCACTATTACTACTACTACTGCTGCTGCTACTACTACTATTACTACTACCACTACTATTACTACTACCACTACTATTACTACTACCACCACTACTACTACTGCTACTACCACCACTGCTCTTACTACTACTACTACCACCACTACTGCTACTACTGCTACTACTACTACTACTACTACTACTATTACTGCTACTACTACCGCTACTACTACCACTACTATTACTACTACCGCTACTACCACTAATATTACTACTATTACTACTACTATTACTGCTACTACTACTACTGCTACTACTACTACTGCTACTACCACCACTGCTCTTACTACTACTACTACTACCACCACTGCTACTACTACTGCTACTACTACTACTACTACTACTACTACACTACTACTACTACTACTACTATTACTGCTGCTACTACTACTACCGCTACTACTACCACTACTATTACTACTACCGCTACTACCACTAATATTACTACTATTACTACTACTACTACCACCACTACTACTATTACTACTACTACTACCACTACCACTACTTCTACAGTCATAATACCCCAACAAACAGTGCCAGTCACAACACCCCTACAAACAGTGCCAGTCAAAGTATCCCTACAAAAATGTGGCAGTCATAATATGCCTAAAAGTCTGAGGTTTATTGCCCCTAGAATAGTGTTAGTCACATTGACCTAGTTCAGCTGCCAGCCACAATGTCCCCTACAACAGCATCTGTTATAATGTCCCTAGAATAGTGCCAGTCACTGTATCTTTAAAAGAATGCCATTTTTATTACCCACTAGATAGTGCCAGTCACTGTACTCCAGAGAAGGTGCCAGCTATAGTGCAGCTAGAATACTTCCAGGCACAGTGTCCCCTACAACAGCTATAATCAACTTAGAGAAGAGACAGTCACAATATCCCTAAAAGCGTCCCAAATTCATTGCCCCTATAATAGTGCCAGCCATAGTCTCCCCTAAATATAATCGTTCTGGCGGAAAGCTCAGGCGGAACGCCAGAACGAAGCCCTGACGCAGATGTGAACGTAGCCTTATACAGATAAAGTCACTTTATTATAACATTACATAATACAACGAAAACAGGCAAAGATAAATGGATAAGTCATCTGTGGATAGGTCATCTGTGGATAGGTCATCAGTTGTCCGTGGCTGGACAACCCCTTTAAGAACATTTAAAATGGCACAAACATGTGCTGGACCCCAGCCCTGGTCTAAAGGACAAAAGTCTCATGGAGAAAAGATTGTATAAGTCATAAACCACAGGACAAAAAAGATGTAAGAAAGTACCACAAGATACCCCTCTGCATATAAACACACGCTCAGAAAAATATGCAATATAAAAAGAGCACGTGATGGAAATGATTAGATCTTACAATGACTATCAAAGACAAGGGGCTGGTTATGTCTGGGGCTCCATGAGGATATGAAGACCCCACACATATCGCTGTGCTAGGCCACATGCGCACAAACGTGCTTTTGCGGCCGCAATTCACCTGCAAATCTGCGGGTGAATTGCGGTCCCATTCATTTCTATGGGCCCATGCACACGACTGTGGTTTCAACGGTCCGCACATTGCCCAGGAGTCTGGACCGCAAAAAGGTAAGACATGTCTTATTACGGCCGTGTTCTGCGGTCCGGGCTCATAGAAATGAATGCACGCGGCCATGTGCACGGCCCGCGATTTGCAGGCGGCCCACGGGTGACACTCTGCGGCCGTCCAAGCCGGAAATCACGGCCGTGCACACCACTACGGTCGTGTGCATGAGTTCTTAGTGGCTTCATCAGGGGTCCTTGGTAGTTATTGCAATTTCTTCTATTTTTATTTACATGTTTTTTTTTATATTGCATTGACATTGATATTTTTCTGTGGCTGGTACTGATGTGACTGGGACTGATGTGGCCGGGGCTGATGTGGCCGGGACTGATGTGGCCAGTGCTGATGTGGCCGGTGCTGATGTGGCCGGGGCTGATGTGGCCGGGGCTGATGTGGCCGGGGCTGATGTGGCCGGGGCTGATGTGGCCGGGGCTGATGTGGCCGGGGCTGATGTGGCCGGGGCTGATGTGGCCGGGGCTGATGTGGCCGGGACTGATGTGGCCGGGGCTGATGTGGCCGGTGCTGATGTGGCTGGTGCTGATGTGGCTGGGGCTGATGTGGCTGGTGCTGATGTGGCTGGTGCGGATGTGGCTGATGTGGCTGGGGCTGATGTGGCTGGGACTGATGTGGCTGGTGCTGATGTGGTTGGGACTGATGTGGCTGGTACTGATGTGGCTGGGGCTGATGTAGCTGGGGCTGATGTGGCTGGTGCTGATGTGGCTGGTGCTGATGTGGCTGGGACTGATGTGGCTGGTACTGATGTGGCTGGTACTGATGTGGCTGGTACTGATGTGGCTGGTGCTGATGTGACTGGGACTGATGTGACTGGGACTGATGTGGCTGGTACTGATGTGGCTGGTACTAATGCTGTAAAATTTTGCAGATTGAACACAAACTGATGATTCTATAGAGAGATCTCCCAGCACAGGACGGCGGCATAACAGATCATAACAGAACCAGTAGCTTAAAAGCAGAGCTGTGATTTACTCGACATTTCTGCCTGAATGCTGCTGCTCATTATTGTAAACATTTGGGAATCCGAACAGTATATATGTAGTACTGTATAGCATATATTTCATTCAGTTGCCCTCAATGTTTACAATGCTGAGCAGCTGGAGAAGATTTGTGGTCAGTTTAATCTATACACCACCATTACTGGGATGAAGGAGGTAGCATTGATCCACACATGTAGACTTAGCAGCCATAATACATAGATTTGTTACAACAAAAGCAGTTCTGCAGCAGCCGCTTATCCAGTGATGTCTGAGAAAAGAAAAAAGTACACAGCGCCACATGGTGCAAGATAAACCTTGATAGGTAGGGTAATGCATAGCAAGGGTAAGTTGTTGCACTCACCGTAAGAGCTTGTACTGGCAGGTACAGCTTAGGGATGTAAGCAGTGTTGTGACAAGGTTGCAGCTTTCAGTATCCAGGTACCGGCAACAATGGTATTGCACTGCGAGTGAATAGCAGTAAAAAAGAATATATATCTTTTCAAAAAAACATAGATGTTAAAACTGGATATTTGAGAAAGCGCTACACAATTGGATTAGTAGAATGATGCATATTATAGATTTATTGCATAAAAAGGAATGGCAACGCGTTTCAACGCAGAACATGCATCTTCATCAGGCCAATAATAGGACCTATTATTGGCCTGATGAAGACGCATGTTCTGCGTTGAAACGCGTTGCCCTTCCTTTTTATGCAATAAATCTATCCAGTTTTAAGATATATGTTTTTTTTTAAAACATATATATTCTTTTTTACTGCTTATCCAGTGAGACCCTCGTCGTCTTCATCTGTTCCCAGAAATCAGGCTGAGACACCGCTCACAGTCCATATGGATTCTCAGTGTCACTTCATATCTTTATCTGCGGACAGGGAGGGGACAGGGGAGCGATTTTTAGCAGAGCGGTTTCCTGTGCCTGACGTCTCTGCTCCGCTGGGGCTTTTTATGTGAGGTCTACAGAAGAATAACACGGCTTCACCATTTGTATCTCTCTTACAGAACATAAAAGACCAATTAGCATTCATGTTCTCTGTCAGCCGGCTCCTATTTAATGAACTTTCACGCGCTCCGGCTTTTATTTTAGGATTAATTAACTAAAATGAACTTTGCAGAATGGAATTAGCCGCTGCAGATATTCTTGTTCCTGTTACAATGTAAGAAAAATATTTATTATATTCAGGAAAAGAAGTGCAGGTTCTCCACAAAAGAAAGCCGGGTGTTCACAAGTGTCTTGTGGGATATAGATTGCATATCGTGTAAAATCTGTACAAGAAAATATATATTGCTTAACTGTAACTATAATCAGCAATGGAGTCACATGTGATATTATCATGAATAGCGCAGCAAAAAAGAAGTTATATAATCATGTAAGTAAATATGTATAAGATGTCACATACTCTTTATCCTAGGAGGAGGTATTATCTGTGTACATTGTCACCCGCTCCTGAATAATGTAATTTGTATAAACTGAAATGGAATAATTACCCGAATACAAACAGACAAAAATATAAATACTATAATACTGCCCCCTATAGACAAGAATATAACTACTATAATACTGCCCCCTATATACAAGAATATAACTACTATAATACTGCTCCTATATACAAGTATATAACTACTATAATACTGCCCCTATATACAAGAATATAACTACTATAATACTGCTCCTATATACAAGAATATAACTACTATAATACTGCCCCCTATATACAAGAATATAACTACTATAATACTGCTCCCTATATACAAGAATATAACTACTATAATACTGCTCCTATATACAAGAATATAACTACTACAATACTGCCCCTATATACAAGAATATAACTACTATTATACTGCTCCCTATATACAAGAATATACCTACTATAATACTGCTCCTATATACAAGAATATAACTACTATAATACTGCCTCCTATATACAAGAATATAACTACTATAATACTGCTCCTATATACAAGAATATAACTACTATAATACTGCCCCTATATACAAGAATATAACTACTATAATACTTCTATATACAAGAATATAACTACTATAATACTGCCCCCTATATACAAGAATATAACTACTATAATACTGCCTCCTATATACAAGAATATAACTACTATAATACTGCCCCCTATATACAAGAATATAACTACTATAATACTGCCCCCTATATACAAGAATATAACTACTATAATACTGCTCCTATATACAAGAATATAACTACTATAATACTGCCCCTATATACAAGAATATAACTACTATAATACTGCTCCTATATACAAGAATATTACTACTATAATACTGCCTCCTATATACAAGAATATAACTACTATAATACTGCCTCTATATACAAGAATATAACTACTATAATACTGCCCCTATATACAAGAATATAACTACTATAATACTGCTCCTATATACAAGAATATAACTACTATAATACTGCCCCCTATATACAAGAATATAACTACTATAATACTGCTCCTATATACAAGAATATACCTACTATAATACTGCCCCCTATATACAAGAATATAACTACTATAATACTGCTCCTATATACAAGAATATACCTACTATAATACTGCCCCCTATATACAAGAATATAACTACTATAATACTGCCTCTATATACAAGAATATAACTACTATAATACTGCTCCTATATACAAGAATATAACTACTATAATACTGCCCCCTATATACAAGAATATAACTACTATAATACTGCTCCTATATACAAGAATATACCTACTATAATACTGCCCCCTATATACAAGAATATAACTACTATAATACTGCTCCTATATACAAGAATATACCTACTATAATACTGCCCCCTATATACAAGAATATAACTACTATAATACTGCTCCTATATACAAGAATATAACTACTATAATACTGCCTCCTATATACAAGAATATAACTACTATAATACTGCCTCCTATATACAAGAATATAACTACTATAATACTGCTCCTATATACAAGAATATAACTACTATAATACTGCCCCTATATACAAGAATATAACTACTATAATACTTCTATATACAAGAATATAACTACTATAATACTGCCCCCTATATACAAGAATATAACTACTATAATACTGCCCCCTATATACAAGAATATAACTACTATAATACTGCCCCCTATATACAAGAATATAACTACTATAATACTGCCCCTATATACAAGAATATAACTACTATAATACTGCTCCTATATACAAGAATATAACTACTGTAATACTGCCCCTATATACAAGAATATAACTACTATAATACTGCTCCTATATACAAGAATATAACTACTATAATACTTCCCCCTATATACAAGAATATAACTACTATAATACTGCTCCTATATCCAAGTATATAGCTACTACAATACTGCCCCTATATACAAGAATATAACTACTATAATACTGCTCCCAATATACAAGAATATAACTACTATAATACTGCCCCTATATGCAAGAATATAACTACTATAATACTGCTCCTATATACAAGAATATAACTACTATAATACTTCCCCCTATATACAAGAATATAACTACTATAATACTGCTCCTATATCCAAGTATATAGCTACTACAATACTGCCCCTATATACAAGAATATAACTACTATAATACTGCTCCCAATATACAAGAATATAACTACTATAATACTGCCCCTATATACAAGAATATAACTACTATAATGCTGCTCCTATATACAAGAATATAACTACTATAATACTGCCCCTATATACAAGAATATAACTACTATAATACTGCCCCTATATACAAGAATATAACTACTATAATACTGCTCCTATATTCAAGAATATAACTACTATAATACTGCCCCTACATACAAGAATATAACTACTATAATACTGCCCCTATGTACAAGAATATAACTACTATAATACTGTAGCTATATGCAAGAATATACCTACTATAATACTGGCCCTATATACAAGAATATAACTACTATAATACTACCTCCTATATACAAGAATATAACTACTATAATACTGCTCTATATACAAGACTATAACTACTATAATACTGCCCCTATATACAAGAATATAACTACTATTATACTGCCCCCTATATAAAAGAATATAACTATTATAATACTACTCCTATATACAAGAATATAACTACTATAAGGGCATGACCACACATGGCGGAATTCCTCCGCAACTGTCCGCATCAATGCCGCACAGAATCTGCGTTGCAGATTCTGCAGCGGATCTGCACAAAATGTGCAGAAAATTGATGCGGACTGGCCGCTGCGGACTGCAGGAAAAGTGCTTCTCTTCTCCCTATTCAGTGCAGGATAGAGAGAAGGGACAGCACTTTCCCTAGTGAAAGTCAAAGAAATTCATACTTACCGCCCGTTGTCTTGGTGACGCGTCCCTCTTTCGGCATCCGGCCCGACCTCCCTGGATGACGCTCCAGTCCATGTGACCGCTGCAGCCTGTGCTTGGCCTGTGATTGGCTGCAGCCGTCACTTACACTGAAACGTCATCCTGGGAGGCCGGACTGGAGACAGACGCAGGGAGTTCTCGGTAAGTATGAACTTATATTTTTTTTTACAGATACATGTATATTGAGATCGGTAGTCACTGTCCCGGGTGCAGAAACAGTTACTGCCGATCGCGTAACTCTTTCAGCACCCTGGACAGTGACTATTTACAGACGTCTCCTAGCAACGCTCCCGTCATTACGGGAGCCCCATTGACTTCCTCAGTCTGGCTGTAGACCTAGAAATACATAGGTCCAGCCAGAATGAAGAAATGTCATGGTAGTAAAAACAATACGCTCCGCAGCACACATAAGATCTGCGGACTTCATTGCGGAATTTTGACTCTCCATTGAAGTCAATGGAGAAATTCCGCCATGAGTCCGCAACCAGTCCGCCACTGCTCCGCAACAGACAGAGCATGCTGCGGACACCAAATTCCGCTCCGCAGCCTATGCTCCGCAGCGGAATTGTACGCATCGTGTAAACGAACACTGCTAAATTAAAGTGAAAGTCAATGGAGAAACGGCTCCGCTGCGGATTAACGCTGCGGAGTGTCCGCAGCGGAATTTAAGTGAAATTCCGCTATGTGTGAACCCGCCCTAATACTGCTCCTATATACAAGAATATAACTAGTATAATACTGCCCCCATATACAAGAATATAACTACTATAATACTGCCCCTATATACAAGAATATAACTACTATAATACTGCCCCTATATACAAGAATATAACTACTATAATACTGCCCCTATATACAAGAATATAACTGCTATTATACTGTCTCCTATATATAAGAATATAACTACTATAATACTGCTTCTATATACAAGAATATAACTACTATAATACTGCTTCTATATACAAGAATATAACTACTATAATACTGCCTCCTATATACAAGAATATAACTACTATAATACTGCCCCCTATATACAAGAATATAACTACTATAATACTGCCCCCTATATACAAGAATATAACTACTATAATACTGCCCCCTATATAAAAGAATATAACTATTATAATACTACTCCTATATACAAGAATATAACTACTATAATACTGCTCCTATATACAAGAATATAACTAGTATAATACTGCCCCCAAATACAAGAATATAACTACTATAATACTGCCCCTATATACAAGAATATAACTACTATAATACTGCCTCATATATACAAGAATATAACTACTATAATACTGCTCCTATATACAAGAATATAACTACTATAATACTGCCTCCTATATACAAGAATATAACTACTATACTACCCCTATATACAAGACTATAACTACTATAATACTGCCCCTATATACAAGACTATAACTACTATAATACTGCCCCCTATATACAAGAATATAACTACGATAATACTGCCCCCTATATACAGGAATATAACTACTATAATACTGCACCCTGCGGCAAAAGTGCTTCCTTTCTCTCTATCAGTGCAGGATAGAGAGAAGGGACAGCACTTTCCCTAGTGAAAGTAAAAGAATTTCATACTTACCGGCCGTTGTCTTGGTGACGCGTCCCTCTTTCGGCATCCAGCCGACCTCCTTGGATGACGCGGCAGTCCATGTGACCGCTGCAGCCTGTGATTGGCTGCAGCCGTCACTTAGACTGAAACGTCATCCTGGGAAGCCGGACTGGAGACAGAAGCAGGGAGTTCTCGGTAAGTATGAACTTCTATTTTTTTTACAGGTTGCTGTATATTGGGATCGGTAGTCACTATCCAGGGGGCAGAAACAGTTACTGCCGATCGCTTAACTCTTTCAGCACCCTGGACAGTGACTATTTACTGACGTCTCCTAGCAACGCTCCCGTCATTACGGGAGCCCCATTGACTTCCTCAGTCTGGCTGTAGACCTAGAAATACATAGGTCCAGCCAGAATGAAGAAATGTCATGTCAAAAAAGCAAGACGCATCCGCAGCACACATAACATGTGCATGACAGCTGCAGACTTCATTGCGGAATTTAGAATCTCCATTGAAGTCAATGGAGAACTTCCGCAATGAGTCCGCAACCAGTCCGCCACTGGTCCGCAACATCCATTGTATGCTGCGGACACCAAATTCCGCACCGCAGCCTATGCTCCGCAGCGGAATTTTCAGCCACGTCTAAACGAAGCCTACTAAAAAGAAGTGGAAGGCAATGGAGAAACGGCTCCGCTGCGGATTAACGCTGCGGAGTGTCCGCAGCGGAATTCAAGAGCAACTCCGCCACGTGGGGCTTTGCCCTAATACTACTCCTATATACAAGAATATAACTACTATAATACTGCTCCCTACATACAAGAATATAACTACTATAATACTGACCCTATATACAAGAATATAACTACTGTAATACTGCTCCTATACACAAGAATATAACTACTATAATACTGCTCCTATATACAAGAATATAACTACTATAATACTGCCCCCTATATACAAGAATATAGCTACTATAATACTGCCTCTATATATAAGAATATAACTACTATAATACTGCCCCTATATACAAGAATATAACTACTATAATACTGCCCCCTATATACAAGAATATAACTACTATAATACTGCCCTTATATACAAGAATATAACTACTATAATACTGCCTCCTATATACAAGAATATAACTACTATAATACTGCCCCCTATATACAAGAATATAACTACTATAATACTGCCCCCTATATACAAGAATATAACTACTATAATACTGCCCCTATATACAAGAATATAACTACTATAATACTGCCCCCTATATACAAGAATATAACTACTATAATACTGCCCCTATATACAAGAATATAACTACTATAATACTGCCCCCTATATACAAGAATATAACTACTATAATACTGCCCCTATATACAAGAATATAACTGCTATTATACTGTCTCCTATATATAAGAATATAACTACTATAATACTGCCCCTATATACAAGAATATAACTACTATAATACTGCTTCTATATACAAGAATATAACTACTATAATACTGCTTCTATATACAAGAATATAACTACTATAATACTGCCTCCTATATACAAGAATATAACTACTATAATACTGCCCCTATACACAAGAATATAACTACTATAATACTGCCCCCTATATACAAGAATATAACTACTATAATACTTCCCCTATATACAGGAATATAACTACTATAATACTGCTCCCTATATACAAGAATATAACTACTATAATACTGCCCCTATATACAAGAATATAACTACTATAATACTGCCCCTATATACAAGAATATAACTACTATAATACTGCTCCTATATACAAGACTATAACTACTATAATACTTCCCTCTATGTACAAGAATATAACTACTATAATACTGCCCCCCTATATACAAGAATATAACTACTGTAATACTGCCTCCTATATACAAGAATATAACTACTGTAATACTGCCCCTATATACAAGAATATAACTACTATAATACTGCCCCTATATACAAGAATATAACTACTATAATACTGCCCCTATACACAAGAATATAACTACTATAATACTGCCCCCTATATACAAGAATATAACTACTATAATACTTCCCCTATATACAGGAATATAACTACTATAATACTGCTCCCTATATACAAGAATATAGCTACTATAATACTGCCCCTATATACAAGAATATAACTACTATAATACTGCCCCTATACACAAGAATATAACTACTATAATACTGCTCCTATATACAAGACTATAACTACTAGAATACTTCCCTCTATGTACAAGAATATAACTACTATAATACTGCCCCCCTATATACAAGAATATAACTACTGTAATACTGCCTCCTATATACAAGAATATAACTACTATAATACTGCCCCTATATACAAGAATATAACTACTATAATACTGCCTCCTATATACAAGAATATAACTACTATAATACTGCTCCTATATACAAGAATATAACTACTATTATACTGTCTCCTATATATAAGAATATAACTACTATAATACTGCCCCTATATACAAGAATATAACTACTATAATACTGCTTCTATATACAAGAATATAACTACTATAATACTGCCTCCTATATACAAGAATATAACTACTATAATACTGCCCCCTATATACAAGAATATTACTACTATAATACTGCCCCTATATACAAGAATATAACTACTATAAGGGCGGGTTCACACATGGCGGAATTGCACTTAAATTCCGCTGCGGACACTCCGCAGCGTTAATCCGCAGCGGAGCCGTTTCTACATTGACTTTCACTTTAATTTAGCAGTGTTCGTTTACACGATGCGTACAATTCCGCTGCGGAGCATAGGCTGCGGAGCGGAATTTGGTGTCCGCAGCATGCTCTGTCTGTTGCGGAGCAGTGGCGGACTCATGGCGGAATTTCTCCATTGACTTCAATGGAGATTCAAAGTTCCGCAATGAAGTCCGCAGCTGTCATGCACATGTCATGTGTGCTGCGGATGCGTCTTGCTTTTTTTACTTGACATTTCTTCATTCTGGCTGGACCTATGTATTTCTAGGTCTACAGCCAGACTGAGGAAGTCAATGGGGCTCCCGTAATGACGGGAGCGTTGCTAGGAGACGTCAGTAAATAGTCACTGTCCAGGGTGCTGAAAGAGTTAAGCGATCGGCAGTAACTGTTTCTGCACCCGGGACAGTGACTACCGATCCCAATATACATGTATCTGTAAAAAAAAATGAAGTTCGTACTTACCGAGAACTCCCTGTTTCTGTCTCCAGTCCGGCCTCCCAGGATGACGTTTCAGTGTAAGTGACGGCTGCAGCCAATCACAGGCCAAGCACAGGCTGCAGCGGTCACATGGACTGGCGCGTCATCCAGGGAGGTCGGGCTGGATGCCGAAGGAGGGACGCGTCATAAAGACAACGGGCGGTAAGTATGAATTTCTTTTACTTTCACTAGGGAAAGTGCTGTCCCTTCTCTCTATCCTGCACTGATAGGGAGAAGGGAAGCACTTTTCCCGCAGTCCGCAGCAGCTAGTCCGCATCAATTTTCTGCACATTTTGTGCAGATCCGCAGCCGTAATCCGCAACCCGGATTAGGTGCGGCATTGATGCGGACAGTTGCGGAGGAATTCCGCCATGTGTGGTCATGCCCTTATACTGCCCCCTGCATACAAGAATATAACTACTATAATACTGCTCCTATAGACAAGAATATAACTACTATAATACTGCTCCTATATACAAGAATATAACTACTATAATACTGCTCCCTATATACAAGAATAGAACTACTATAATACTGCCCCTGTATACAAGAATATAACGACTATAATACTGCCCCTATATACAAGAATATAACTACTATAATACTGCCCCTATATACAAGAATATAGCTACTATAATACTGCCCCTATATACAAGAATATAACTACTATAATACTGCCCCCTATATACAAGAATATAACTACTATAATACTGCTCCCTATATAGAAGAATATAACTACTATAATACTGCTCCTATATACAAGAATATAACTACTATAATACTGCTCCCTATACAGAAGAATATAACTACTATAATACTGCTCCTATATACAAGAATATAACTACTATAATACTGCTCCTATATACAAGAATATAACTACTATAATACTGCCCCTATATACAGGAATATAACTACTATAATACTGCTCCCTATATACAAGAATATAACTACTATAATACTGCCCCCTATATACAAGAATATAACTACTATAATACTGCCCCTATATACAAGAATATAACTACTATAATACTGCCCCTATATACAAGAATATAACTACTATAATACTGCCCCCTATATACAAGAATATAACTACTATAATACTTCCCCCTATGAATAAGAATATATTTGATTTAATGTGGGGATGAATAATCAATAAGCAGGATATTTTTGGGGTACATTTAGAGTAAGTGTTGTATTTTTACAGTTTTCTCTGTGCTGTATTTTTGTACCCTGTGGTAAACCTTTCTAGAACATGTAATTGTGTCCTGAAGCATTATAAAAATCCAACGTTTGCTTGCGCCATTTTCATCTTTATATCGACGCTTTATCTGCAAGGAAATAATTTTTCCAGCGCTGATAGGGTTAAAACCTGTGTGTTCATCACACAAATAGATTAGATTTATATCACAAAAAGGTTAGATTTATATTGACTGGAAGTAAACAATTAAATAACAGCAAGCAGAGATCTTGAAAATCAAGAGGAAATGATACAGAATGTATAATGGACAATTAAATTACTTTTTATTAAACGATAACTAATTCTTTATTTTGCAGCTGAGTTTATACAAAATATTTCACACCTTTTTAATGTTTCTGGGCACCTCTTTGTATAATGATTGTCGGGTGACAGCCTCAGCGTAGTCAGACATCACTACAGAACAAGTTCAGGGCTGTTATTGGCATCTTATATTTTGTATTTTTAACAAAACAATAAAAAAAAAAAATACAAAACACACAAATATATAAAGAAATGAAATAAAATAGACAAAAATTTACAGTATCAGTACTGACCATTAGGGGGCACTGTAATATTATTGAACAATATAATTTGTGGACTACAAGGGTCAGCATTTATATAATAAGCTCTTTGCTGTATGATAAGTGTACAGATGTTTTTGTTTGGATTCTGTTTTTCCTGTAATGTGTATTAGTGAACACTAGATGGCACTATAATATAACCAGGTTATGATTGCGCACAATAGTCCTCATGTATCATCGCCTGGACTGTGGTGGCAGCATGTGGTGATACATACTGGCTCCCGGGAAGGACACGGCTCATGTTCTACTCTAGGGGTGTTCTTATTTATACTTCTCGCTTTACTGAACACTTTTGGTATTAATGTTTGTTGAGGTCTCTATATTTTTGACACATCCATGACTCAGAACTGATGGATTTACACTCCGCTTATCTCCCCTCTAGTAATAAAAACCTGGAGATAGAGGATGAGCATGTCACGGTATCACTGCGGGGGGGGCGAGGGGCTCAGACAATTTTTTTTTTTTATGACGTGTCACCCCAAGTGTTCAGTTTCCCCCTCCCCGGTACCGGGTTTTCTTGTCTTCAGGGCCAAATGCACACTATGCGTATGACGTGCGGATTTGTCATGCATATTTTTGTGCGGCAAATCCGCAGCGTAATGCAGTACCGGAAAAGTAACTGAAATTTTGAGAAATCTCATCTACATGTTGCGTTTTTTTTCCGCATGTACATTGACCTGCGGTGCGAACTTTAAAATCTGCAGCGTGACAATTTATCCTGCGTTTCCGCTTGTTAATTGTATTTAAAAAAAACGCACCAAAATCCGCAGCATAAAAACGCACCTATTTCCACATCAACACCTGAAAACCTGGATTTTACCTGCAGAATTACGTGCGTATACCTGCGGTTTTGATTGGATTTTCTGCACCAAATCCTGCAAGGTGTGACTGTAGCCTGAAAGACCTAATGTGGCAGGGAGGCTCACACTGGACCCCCTGGACTAAGGGGCCTGGGCGCACAGCTGCTGTGACCCCTATAGTTACAACACTGATCTACTGAAGGCATGAAAACTCTTTCATGTGGAGATCACATAGGAGGAGAGTATTATAGTGTATAGACAGCGGCATATCCAGCATAGAGGCCGTGCACGGAGTACTCCCCCTAGTGGTGCAGAGGCCATGCACGGAGTACTACCCCTAGTGGTGCAGAGGCCATGCACGGAGTACTACCCCTAGTGGTGCAGAGGCCATGCACGGAGTACTCCCCCTAGTGGTGCAGAGGCCATGCACGGAGTACTCCCCCTAGTGGTGCAGAGGCCATGCACGGAGTACTCCCCCTAGTGGTGCAGAGGCCATGCACGGAGTACTCCCCCTAGTGGTGCAGAGGCCATGCACGGAGTACTCCCCCTAGTGGTGCAGAGGCCATGCACGGAGTACTACCCCTAGTGGTGCAGAGGCCATGCACGGAGTACTCCCCCTAGTGGTGTAGAAGCCATGCACAGAGTACTCCCCCTAGTGGTGTAGAGGCCATGTACAGAGGACTCCCCCTAGTGGTGTAGAGGCCATGCACAGAGTAATCCCCCTAGTGGTGTAGAGGCCATGCACAGAGTAATCCCCCTAGTGGTGTAGAGGCCATGCACAGAGTACTCCCCCTAGTGGTGTAGAGGCCGTGCACAGAGTACTCCCCCTAGTGGTGGCTGCATGCATCAGTTATCGTGTCAGCTCCCCTATACACAGTATATTAAAGATATATTATTTTTTTCTCACTAATAGCATAAATGACTTAGACAGATCGTTGATCGGCGTTCGTTTTCTCCTGTCACACGGAGCTCGTTACTCCGATCGCTCGTCCCCATACATTATTATCATGTCGGTTTACACAGGGAGGTGAGCTGCTGACAACGATAATATTTTACTAAAACGATACGATCAGCAATTGGTCCGTGTAAAAGGTCCTTCACTTCTGGCAGCGTCTGCGCGCACGTAACATAATCCGTACGACATCACTTCATAGAATCAATGTTTATTTTTCATCTTATTGTATCCGCAAGGTTTGTGAGCTCAGGTTTCCTAGCAAGCACCTGACTCCCCCCCTGTGTGTCCACCATATGAGTACAGGCGTCATCACAGGGCGTACAGTAGACTGCCTCTCCATGCTGCACAGACTTGTCACTTAGCAGGAGGAATAAGACAAGAAATGACGCAGCTTCAGGATGAAAACACGGAAGACCAGGAGGCAAATGTGAAAGAACAAGAACTATTGTGAGGGAAGAAAAAATGGAGATGAACTTAAAGGGGACCCGTCACATTGACAATACAGTCTGACCTGCGGGCAGGAGGGGCTCAGAGGATTGATATATCGTTTTGTGGGAAAACACTTGGTATAATGATAGATCTTAAGCCCCGCTCTCTCTGCGTTTAGGAGTCCAGTGGGTGGTCCTAGTCAGTGATTGACAGCTATCTCTATGAACATTGACACTGGGAAGGCGGTCCCACTGGACTCCTAAGCCCAGAATGAGCAGGAATTTAGATCCCTTTCCATATACCTTTTATAAGGCGCCATGCACACAACCGTATCTTCATCCATCCGTAAATATGGATCTGTAGTCATCTGCAACTTATCCGCATATACGGTCCGTAGTCCATCCGTATATACAGATCTGCAAAAAGAAGAAGAAAACCACAACATCTGCAAACCTGGCGTCGCCGAGCAACGCTTCCGTAATTACGGACGGCTGCGGGTGCACATCCGTAATTGCACAATCGCCCATGGACCTCTACGGGGAGTCTTCCGTAATTACAGACTAAAATAGGACATGTTCTATATTTTACGGATCGTTTCTACAGAACGGACACTCATCTGTAAAAATACGGAAAGGTGTCCGTAGCCCATAGAAATGAATGGGTCCCTAATTACGGATGAAAAATGTGGTCGTGTGCATGAGGCCTAAGGGCTCGTATAGGGTCAATATTGCGGTTTTCTGGTGGAACGCTGTTGTTAATTAAGTTCAGCAGAACTGCGGGGTCCGGATGTTGCTGCCGTAATACAGACATTGGGCTCTGTTCACACGCTAAACAAAAGGGAAAACAGCTCCTGATTTTCAGCCGTTTTTTAAGCAATTAGCGTTTCTCGCGTCTTTTTTATGGCTGTTTTTCTATTGAGTCTATTAAAAAACGGCTCATGCACTTCTTTTTATGGAGCGTCATTATGCACCGTTATTTGAAAATGAGGCGTAAAATAACGCCCCGCTTCCGATTTTTCAGACGTTTTTCGGGACATTTACGGCCCGAAAAACGGCTGAAAATAGCCCGTGTGAACATATCCTTAAAATGGAAAACTGACTTTTATCAGGAGGAACTTTCATTCGTTTCAGCACCGCGTAAAGTCAGATGATTAAAATAAAATAATAATAATATAATAATAAAAAATATATTAGTTGCAAGAAAATGTATCAAAAAAAATGTAAATTAAAAGTGAGATAATTTAAATAAAATAATAATAATAATAATGATAATAATAATAATAATGATGATCATAGCAAAATATTGAAATGAATAAAAAATAGTAATAATAATAAGAAATAATAAAAAAAATATTAATAGAAAAAATTAATGATATAATAATAACAATACAATTTGTCTTTTTTCTATCAAATAGTTTCATTATTGTTACTTATTAGTATTTTTTTTATTATTTTACTATTAGATTGTTTTCTTATTTGAGTATTTATTATTATTAGTGTTATAATTATTTTATGTTTATATTTTATTTATCTTTGTTGTTTTTTTGATCCTCATCGTTCATGTGATTATTCCGGCCTCTTTCATTGGCTCGCAGCGCGTATTCCGCATGTTTATTTGCTTCTCTGGCCTTTTACAGTATTTGCTTCACATAATTAGTCTTAGACATTTGATACAATGTAGTTCGTCGGCTTTTTACTGAATCTGAGTCATCCGTGACTTTTCATTACTGTGTAATTAGCGGCTTCTCCGTATAAATGGCGCTCGGCTGCCGAGGTCACAACTCTTGAAGGACATTTACAGAAATGTAAATAGTTGCAGCTGCTTTTTTCATCACTTAAAACCTAATGAATGAAGGAAACACAAAAGACGATTAACGAGGCTGCGGCGATGGACGGCTTATCCGGAAAGTATTAATGCGAAACTTAATTACATTTTACGTCGGCCATTTAGAAGTGGTCGGGGCTATTTTTACATATTAGCAGAAACTTTGGACGGCGGAAACATTTTGGATCTATTGAAGATTTTGTCTCGCGTCCCCGTTTCTGCAGGTTTTATTTATATCATGTATTCATTGCCGCTTATTTTTGCTTTATTCTTCATCTTCCCGCATTCCATGCACTGCAGCATTTCCCCACGTAGAGTTTTCTTCATCCTGGACCACCGGATTCATGAATAAAATGCTAGAATCACAGTGAAGACTGACACACAGACAGTAGAGCTGGAGTATGAAGGAACGTAACTTCACATAACATGGCGGATTTATAGGGCATTGTGGAAAGCTTTTTGACAATACCTTAGAGCACCTTAATAATTGGCATTACTAGTTGTCACATGGCACCGGTTATACACGTGGTAAACCTGGACCATTTAGAAAGAGGACTCAAGAACTTGCATTTCCAGGAGTTTCCCGTACCATCTCTCCTACTGCTCTGCTTGTATAAATGTCAGTCTTTACTGCAGCTTTGGCATTCTATTCATGAACCAGAAAGATCGGGATCGGATATAGAAGTCCTTCACAAATAGGAGAGTGCTGCACTGCATGGAATTGTGGGAGGGCAGAGAAATGTGAATTTCAATGATAAGATGAAGACCTGTAATTGTGTCCAGTAACAATATTGAACCTGTGGCCGCACTCTACGGGGTCCCTGGGGGAAATGCTCAAGTTTACAGGGGATCACTGTCTATAAATGAACATCTCAGCTTATATATTGGATATTATGTGTCCGCGGTCTACGCATGATGCGTTCTCAGGCCAGCGCCGCATTTGTTGTCCGTTGGCAGGTAAATATGGCGGCTGTTTTCCCAGCGCTGCAGATTATTCCATTGGGGCAGGAGGTGGGGGGTGTAGCGGTGACTTTTCTTGTGCATTAAATGCCGGTTTGGATCATCTGCACAATTGATCTCACTGATTACATGTATTACGTGTCATCCACATCCGTGTCCATAATAACGGGGCTTTAAACGCCAACGCCGTCACCGACGCCATAGAAACCTTTCCTTGTGATAGAAGCCCCTCCCCCAGCCTCCATCCTCGTGCATTTATGTTTCTTACTAACAATCATTCGCTCGGCGTTCCCTGTAACGTTATCCATTATACTATCCACTAGATATAGGAAAATAATACTTGTTCTGATTAAGGCTGCGTGTATATATTGTTGCCGCTCTTTTCCTCCTGGATAAGGACTAGCTTGTATTTCTGGCAGTGTGGGCTGTCATGTGGGCGTTCTCATCTTCTTGAACTCAGTAATAAAACAGTGAGCTCCCTCTAGTGGCGGCTGCAGGCAGACAGAATATTATCATTTTACTCTATGTCTATGCAGAGGATTTGGAGCTTTGTGTCAGACAAATTACGCTGCGCACTCATGTAAAGATATAATAAAAAAATGAATCGGCGCAGAATGTTGGAGCAAGAAAGAAACACAACGGCGATTAAGGGCGGAAATTCCCTCTGAAGCCCAAGTTCACCTGTGATGTTCCTGCAATGCTCCAATGTAAGAGACAATCGCATAAAGGGCAATTCCCTAACACTCCTCTGATGTCAGGTCCGCTGCTATTTTCTTCCTTATCAGTCCAGTTGACAGGACGGTGTGTGATTTTTGTCCTGTGCTCATGCCGGTCCCTGGTACAGACGTGTAGGGTACATTAGGGTCACCTCCTCCCATGCCCTGTAGGGTGCCGCGCTCTGCCAGCCCTGTTTACAGTCGTCCTGTGTCCGTTCTTCAGTTCTTGACCTTCTAGAATATACATTTTCATGAGCTCCTCGTTCTTTCCGGATGCCGGTATCTCCGGACGGCGCTGTCTCCAGGCGGCTTGTTTTATTGAATTATTGGCCGTTCCCAATGTCAATAGATTTGCGTTATCATTCGTGCAGCATTTCCATCTCCGGCCGCGCTGAGCCCAACTACACTGGAGTCTCCGCTTTTCTGTTCATTAAAACGTTACCATTTCTTCTGCTGATTTTCATTTACATTTTAATTAATATTTCAAATGCATTTCTCCTTTTTTTCCCTTTTACTTCCAAGAAATCCTAATAGTGAAGATTGAATCGAGGTCGTAAAATGAGGCGCTCTGAAAACAGCCTCCAAAAGTCACATTTTTAGAAAGCCTTTGGCTACAAGAATTCACTGCTCACGTTAATGAGAGGACAGAATGCGGTGGAATCTACTTATCAGATGAGAGAGGACGGCGCGGGGTCTACAGACGAGCAAGAAATCCAACAATGCAACATAAGTATCAGCAAACTGACTGAAATACATTCATATGTCTACCTTATAATTGATCTTTGTACTCCTCACTGCTTGCTGTCCCTGAATGGAAGCATGCAAATACTGAAAATCAAAGTCCTGCTTACACAGCTGACAGTTTGTTACAATGTATCAGTGTAGGGAATTTTCTATGATCAAATCACTCTCCTTTCCTGGAATTAGGGGCTCATGCACACGGCCGTATTAGGACTCCGCTTTGTATGGAGCCATAATAGGGCTTTCATAGAGGCCCATGGGGTGTACCTCCGTATGGCATGAAGAGACCATCGGACTCATGCATATGAAGGTATAAGGAAGCATTGCTTCTAGGGGAGATTATCTTGGTACATTAAGTCCAATAGAGCCTGTATGGCAGAGCGGAGGCTATATGGCTCCATACTATATCAGTCATACAGGTTCATTTTGTAAGCCAGTGTAATGTTGAATAAATTCCCCCTATAGCGTTACATGATATAATTTTCTGTCTGCAGTCACCACAAGGGGGAGCTCTCTGCATACTGAGTTAATGTTGAGCTCAGTGTATAATCAGTAGGCAGTGCGCTCCTAAGCTCCCCCTAGTGGCGGCTGTAGGCAGAGAGAATTATATCATTTATCTCTATGGAGAGCACATTTTAGCATCGCGGTTTATGTCAGAAATTGGCGTTCTGTAAGACTTGTTAGATCATTCTTGTCTATAGAACCGGATTATTATTATTCAGGACCCCCATCTCCATCAGTCAATGTTACTTAACTCCAACAGCCCATTGATGTTAATCTGAACTAAGTAAAGAGTCTTTTTCCCTGCCAAAATGACGGCTCTGAGGCTTCTTCTTCACCCAGGATATCAGCTGATCGCTGGGAGTCCCGGTATTGTCGGCAGAACTATATAAGAAGTGGACGTTGTCAAAGCCACACAATACCATTAAAGATGAACTCTAGCTGGGTTAATAATTATTCACAATTTTGATGTTAGTATCTCTTTAAATAAGATGAACATTACATGTAACCATAGAGATCGATCGATGGAGCAGATGTAGGACTACAAGCCCCAGAATCCCACAGCAGCTGCGGAGCTGCAGGTTGTCCGTGTCAGTGGGATAGTAATGTAATGTAACCGCTGACTGCAAATCAATGACGTTAATATTTGACTTGTTTTAATGAAGCCAAATAACCGGCCGTCATATTTCATCGCAGGAAGTTAAGCCGGACCGCCATTCCTGCCGGATCGGATCCATCGGTAACCGTATTGTGAGCGATGAGCTATAATTGGATTCATTGGACGGTGATGAGTTCCTGATGTGGACAAGGTCACAATTCCACATGTAAAGAAGTCCAGGAGAATCCGTCGCCGGTTATAATTGAGACTTTATCTTGTTTGTCATCTCCCCGTAAACAGCGGGCGCCATTGTATACACTAACAACATCGAGCCGCCGCCTCCCGCGCCCTCCAGAACCCTCAGTCAATGCCATTGATTGGATGATGGCCTGAAAAACATTACAAGGACGAGGCCGGGGTAGACACATTACTGCCGCGGCTCCTGGAGATCGACAGGACTGAGTAGGAGAGAAGAGATTTAAAGGGGAACTCTCGCAGGTTTAAAGGAGATTTCCTGAAAAACTACTCAATGCCGGTCTGTCCTCTGAGCTCCTCACCTGCACATGGTGAAGACTTTGGGGGTCATTTATGAAGATGGGTGGCAGCGTGACCGTCAGACGAGATTGTCAGTTTCCGGCTCCCCATCATCCGCACAGAACAGGACGATGTGCTCATTTCTACTCCGTTGTGTTGCGCGTGTTGCTGTATCCGGCGCTGATCTGGAGCTTCGTGTAAATGTTTAGAGACGCAGCGAGAGTCACATTTATGGAAACGCTGACACGGTGCAAAATTGAAATCTACATTCGGCATTTATTTGTCGTCTGCCTCTTGTTGGCAAATAGCGGGTACCAGCTGCAGGTCCTAAATGTTTATAGAGTAACACTGCTGAGGAATCATGTACAGGAAGGGGATCCTCACATCACTCCTACAACGCTCATGGATATTATCTGTAGGTGAACTGCGGTCAAACCTTTTAATCCGACCACCCAAAATTGCACAGAAAAATAGTATTTTATGGGGGTGATTCAAAGAAAAAAAGTACCAAGAATGCAGTGTAAAATGTGTAATGAAGTCAGCAAACATGTATAGCCCTCCCATTTTTAGTCCTCAGCATGACCCCCCTCTCATTCCTATTCTCTAGCATGGCTCCCCTCTCATTTCTACTCCCCAGCATGGCTCTACCTCTCATTCCTATTCCCTAGACGGCCCCGCATCATTCCTAGTCCCTAGCATGGCCCCTCTCATTCCTATTCCCTAGATGGCCCCGCATCATTCCTAGTCCCTAGCATGACCCCTCTCAATCCTAGATATCTCACATGTCTTTTTTCAAACGTACTATGTAATTAACTAACCAGCTTGGCCCCTCTCTCATTCCTAGTCCCCAGCATGGCCCCCCTCTCATTTCTAATCTCCAGCATGGCCCCCTCTCATTCCTAGTCCTCAGCATGGCCCCCATTCATTCTTGGTCCCCAGCATGGCCTCCCTATCATTCCTAGTTTCCAGCATGGCCCCATCTCATTCCTAGTCCTCACCATCACCCATCTTTAATTCCTAATCTCTAGCATGGCTCCCCTTTCATTCCTAGTCGCTTCCATGGTCCCCCTCTCATTCATAGTCCTTAGCATAGACCCATTTCATTCTTGTTTCTCAGCATGGCCCACTCATTCTTGGCCCCCGGCATGGCCCTCCTATCATTCCTAGTCCCCAACATGGACCTCTTTCATTCCTGGCAAACAGAAAAGGTAAGAGTCTTTAATTATCTAAAGTAAAGCTGGTTTGTTTCACACAAGTGTCCATGCAATGTTTTGGCTCACAACTGAGCCGTTCTCATGCGAGTGATTATGATAAGTGGAGATAGAGTGGCTCAGCAGACAGTATCACACATGATCGGATTAGATACGGCAGACAGTATCATACATGATAGGATTAGATACAGCAGACAGTATTGCACATAATAGGATTAGATACAGCAGCTCAGCAGACAGTATCACACATAATAGGATTAGATACAGCAGCACAGCAGACAGTATCACACATGATAGGATTAGATACAGCAGCTCGTCAGACAGTATCACACATGATAGGATTAGATACAGCAGCTCAGCAGACAGTATCACACATGATAGGATTAGATACAGGACTCAGCAGACAGTGTCACACATGATAGGATTAGATACAGAAGCTCGGCAGACCGTATCACACATGATAGGATTAGATACACCGGCTCAGCAGACAGTATCACACATGATAGGATTAGATACAGGACTCAGCAGACAGTGTCACACATGATAGGATTAGATACAGAAGCTCGGCAGACAGTATCACACGATAGGATTAGATACAGAAGCTCGGCAGACAGTATCACACATGATAGGATTAGATACACAGCTCAGCAGACAGTATCACACATGATAGGATTAGA
This sequence comes from Rhinoderma darwinii, assembly GCF_050947455.1. NCBI lineage: Eukaryota > Metazoa > Chordata > Amphibia > Anura > Rhinodermatidae > Rhinoderma > Rhinoderma darwinii. The sequence continues at coordinate 5,353,468 of NC_134692.1, forward strand.
TACAACGGCTCAGCAGACAGTACCACACATGATAGGATTAGATACAGGGCTCAGCAGACAGTGTCACACATGATAGGATTAGATACAGCAGCTCGGATACTCAGACAAGTATCCAGAATCTTTCAGAGGAGAAAGAGGAAGATCTGGAGGTAAAAGGGAGACCTAAATAATCTCTGCAGGTAGAAGGGACACCAGCAAAGAGAGAGGGATGCGGGAGCTGGGGGGAGTAGTTGAGGAGCTCCCTACAAAGTAGCGCCCCTCCTGCTCCAATTTATTTCATCCATGCAGTCCTAACCGAGTGTCCCTACAGGGCAGGATCCAGCACAGTCCCCCCTCCACTTGTGAGCTGTGGTAAAGGGCTCGTCTCATGAAGACCCCCATCTGTTTACAAAGGGAGGCTCTTATAGACCTGGTCTGTCCATATATTACATGGTCACCCATTCATTGATATGGCCGGCATTTAATATTCATCCTGTGTAGGGTAAATGTATGTCTGGCCGCAGGTTTCTCGGGTACCAGCAGCTGAACGCTGGGGTTCTGAAGCCGGATATCCGCTAATCAGGTTATTTCCAGAACTTCATTTAAAAAGGACCGGTCCCCTCTCCTGACACGTCTGCTTTAGTAAATACTTGTATTCCCCATGACATAACAATTCTCAAACATATTTTCTTAGAACTCTGTGTTGTGCCGTTCCTCTGTTATTCCTCCTAGAAATGTATGAATAAATGACAAGCACCGCTGCTTACGTTTCTCAGCATTTTCTCCTTCTTCACATGTATATGAATGAGCTGAGGACAGTGTGATGCTTCACGGCTCCTTACAGGGAAACACTTGGGATAGAACCTGATGAGCTGATCGCTGCCGTTGAGCTCCATGAATGTTTATTGTCGCTGCTTCCACTTGTATCGGAGCAGAATTAAGCGCCTGTCACTCTCGGTGCCGTCAGGATGACATTTGGCTCAGTGCAAGCACCAGTCCAGCACAGCAGATGCTTAATCTATGCCGGATCTCATTTCCAGCCGGCACCGGTGATGTTCTGACCCTGGGCTGCGAATTTCTGGACGCCATTTTCCTGCCATCATTTTCCCGGAGCCAATTTCTGCGGCTTTGCTGTTCGCTGCGTGCGAGATCTTTATCTGATCCTTCATGCAGATAATAGAGCGACACCAGAAATACTCAAACTGCTCCCGTCTCCTGCCATTGCTGCTTCCCTCCATTTACAAGCTGTTGTACGACTTAGCAGAGCCACCCAAACAATCTCCACATAATCGCGTATCACGCAAACTGTGCCAAGAACGAGCGCAATATAGTCATTCACATTACAATGACGGGAAAGTGTCGTTACCGTTGGGGGGGGGTAACGAGCGCAAATTGATCTTTAGGCATTCTGGGTTAATATTTCGAGCACAGAGAAAGAGGCATTTATGCAAATGAAACAGCAGGGGGCGCTGTGACTGGGGTCGGCTTCTGCACTGATTGCAAAACGATGCGATGGTAATTCACTTCTCTATAATGATCGGGAAGAGCGGCGGAAAAAAGATGAAGAGATTTAGGATTTAAATGAAAGGAGTTTCTCGCTTCTATGTTAATAAAGTTTTGCAACTTTTTAATATACTTTGTGCTTCAGTTCCTCACTGTTTCAAGCACCTCTGCTTCTTGTCAGTGAATGGAAACATTTTTATTACATTTAAAACCATGGATACCTAGTCCTGCTTTCACAGCTGGGGTTTTGTTACAATTATTTTCAGTCTAGACTATTCTCTGTGGGCTAAACAACCTGGTTCTGTGCAGCATGAGAACTTTGGCGCATCTCACATGACCTGTTAAAAATTTTACTCTTCCTTATAGCACTTTTCATTTGGCTTATTTTGCGCACATTGGCTCATCTTACACCACACCCCCTTTTTTTGACAAGCCACACCCCGTTTTGGACCACTTTTAGAAAGTGTCTAGTGAGGTGCGAACATCAAAATTGCGCCAATTTGTGTCAAAATGTGGCACATTTTCGACACTTTCTAGACCCCAACACAAAGTTTTCTACATTTTTAGGTCATTTTTTTTTCAAGATATATAAACCCACAACATCTCCGTGGTGAAATATTCAGTAGAATTCCTCCCTGCGCCTGTTTGATCCAGAAACATCTTAACTTTTATATATTTTGATTAGAAATTCAGAGAAATTCAGGGATTTCCATTTGCGATAATAAACATCTCCATCTGCTGGTAATTGGGAGCCGCGTAGCAAAACTATAATCATTCTACAGTTGGCAACAAGGCGGCGGCGGCAGCGGAAATGTGGGACAAAAACTCTGCTGCGTGACGTGAGATGTGTGCAGACTTCTCCGCTGCCGATCACCTGTCCCCCGCGCTAATCACACCGATTAAACCTGCAATTACTTTCACAACCATGTACATTAAACTGAAGAAAGACGGGTTTCATTTAAAGAAAACATTTTTTTTTTTATAATTAATATATTTTGTATTAGGCTGGAGCAGTAAAGGGGCAAATGGAAGCTGGAGATCCCCCCCTATGAGCCAGAACGGAGGACCACTCTATAAGTTTCCCCATGTAATAGGATATCATTTCCCCCATAGTGAATGCTGCTGTGAAATGTCTGGATATGTCTGGAAATCATCTGGTGTCAGGAGCCAGACCTGCAGATGATCGCCGCACCAGCAGATGATCGCCGCACCAGCAGATTATCGCCGCACCAGCTCCCATATGTATTAGACGACCCCTTAAGAGAAATTGTTCCCCATTTTTTTAGACTCTGTAGCTGGAGATGGGCAGTGACATCATCAAACCTTCTTACATAACTCCGCCTCTTCGCTGTGTCAGCTGCCTATAATCTTCCTTTCCTGTGCGAGTGCTGCTTATCTTGGTTCAGGCAGGAAATAGTTCTGTCCTTCTGTTATTCCATATGCCCATAGAGGGGGCCCCCCACCCAAGACCTCCCTCTTTGAGACAGGAATCTGGTGGACTTGAGCCATCTATATATGAACTATATAGCCATTCATCTGAAGGGCTGGCATTTAATGTTACGTTTCCACAGCAGTGGTCGATGCAGCAGAAATATCTGGCTGACCAAATATCTGGAGTGTTGGGAGCCTGAACTTCAGAGCTCCCATTTGTAAGGATTTTTTTTTGTAGTGACACGACTCCTTTAACCCTCGATAATGAAGTGATAACATTCAGTTTAACTTCAGGCTGTAAAATTTGATTTTTGGTGTTTGTTTTTTTTTTATCCAATCAGGAGTGTATCTTGTTTTGCTGACATCTAGTGGCCAATGTGGAAACTGCAATATTCCTAAACCAATATTCCCATGTGTAGACAAATTAAAAATCTGATTAAATAATTAAGAAAATAGTTTTTCATGAAAAATAATATTGTCATCTGTTATTTCTTTTCTTCAGTGTCATCTGCTTTTTAGCTTTGCTTTAGCAGGGCACAGCTACGATCAGTGACTCCAGCCTAGCTGCATGGCATATTGGAGTGTGAGGTAGTCTAAAATCCACCTATTGTCTAATACATGCTATATTGCTCCCTTATGCGTTACACTGTATTATGAGAATAGAGACTCATGAGTGGTTATAGTGGAGATAAGAACTAAATGGAGACCCTGGGTAGTTGGCAGGTATAATACACAATCAACAAAAAAATGGCCTGCAGGCAAACAAACCCTTTTTCCCAACTACCCTAAAGATAGGAACAATATTTTATTGTGCTACGTTCAGCAAAAAAGGACAGACCACATATATGATTATTAAAATTGTCACTGCCAGGAGCCGGACATGAGAGTAATCAGCTGATACAAATTCAGCGCTGTGCCAGGAGCCGGACATGAGAGTAATCAGCTGATACAAATTCAGCGCTGTGCCCACAGACATGAGAACCGTCATTCCTAGTAATTAGGAGTTAGATTGTCTAAGTGATAAAGCGGTAAGTACGGCTTGAGGCAGGAATTAAAACAAAGAGAGCCCCCCCCCCCCCGACATGTTTCGCTAACAAGTAGCATCCTCAGGGGTACACGGGGCTAATGGCGGCGCGGCGAAAAAAAACGGATCCTATTAAAGGTACAGGGGGCATGTTAGAACGGGCGGCCAATCAAGTGGGCAAAGGGTGTACAGCCGTCTGAAAATACAGCTTGGCCAATAGCAGATTGCATAACATAACCCAATGTCAAGTAAGGGACGGCGCATGCGCACTGATGTTCGTTGGAGAGATAGTGTAAATGGTGGAGGTTAGATCAGCGCAAGCGCGCTAGATCTAAAAAGAGGATAGAGAACCAGCAAATGCAAGCGCATGCGCAAAAGAGGGAAGGAACGACTTCAATTAATTCTGTTAGATAGCAAGTAACAGGGACCAGGGACTCGGCGCAAGCGCAATTTGCAGAGATACGAACTTAGTACAAGAGTCAAATCCTATCATAGACGCCAATGGTAAGTATATAAAGATAATTAATATCAGAAAACCGACACAGAGGCCCCCATAAAGGAAATGTACATCGTTAAATTAGGATACATTGAGACAGACACCTTATGGAGAAGTAATAATATAAAGATTAAGGATAGAAAGCCGCCATAATTATCTGGTCAAGTCATAGATATAATTTATAGACATGTACAACTTGTGTGGTATGGTAAGATACAACCACTCTATTAGGAGAGGTAATGGTATATAAGGTATGTAATGCAGGTTTATTATCAAGACAAAACCACAGAGACATTCATATTACCCGAAATAAAATAAGAAGCATATAAACACAGCAAAAGAGGGATCATAAATAGGATCACAGAAATGCACTGAAGGTCAAGCCTTCGTTAAGCCCAATGGGGGTCATGGTGTTCAAACGGTGGATCCACCGTGCCTCCTCCTGCAAGAGTCTGCGGTCTAAATTGCCAGCCCTAGGACCTAACTTAATCTGGGTGATACCCCAAAATTGAAGTAGTCTAGGGTTACCCCCATGAAACTTATGTGTATGTCTTGAGAGAGAGAGGTGTCTTCATTATGATTAATAGTACTAAGATGTTTGGACACTCTCCTCCTCAGTTCCTGCAAGGTCTTACCGACATATAGCTTAGGACAGGGGCATCTGACTACATATATGACCCGCTACTTTGGCAGTTTAGGAACTGTTTTATATCGTATGATTTGCCATCAGTTGGATTGATGAACCTCTTGACCATTGGCATCAAGGGGCAGAAAGAACATCTGCCGCAAGGGTGAAATCCCTTGACCGGTGATTTCAGCCAAGTAGATGGAGTATTGGATGATGTTGAATAGTGGCTGTGTACTAAGAGATCCCGCAGATTCCTACCCCTGCGGTAGGTAATAGTTGGGTTAACAGAAATAGCGTCCTTCAAATCAGGATCAGCAGTAAGAATAGACCAATGTTTTTTCAGAATATTGATAACCTGGGGAGAACACACATCAAAAGTGCCTATACACCGAATGGCACTGGATGATACTGATGCAACAGATTTGGTACCTCTATCAGAGAGTAAATCATGCCTATGAGACGCCCTAGCTCTGGCATAGGCCCTGTGTAGCCACTTTTTTGGATACCCACGTGCTAAAAATTTGTGATAGAGTCCATCACACTCAATTTGAAAAGATAATTCGTTAGAACAATTACGCTTAGCCCTAAGATACTGGCCTATTGGTATTCCTCTCTTGAGGGCTGGAGGGTGATGGCTGTCCCAGTGTAGAAATCTATTGGTGGCAGTGGCCTTCCGAAAAATATCTGTCTGGACACTGCCACCAGGGTCCAGAGAGATCTTAAGGTCAAGAAAGTTGATCACCTGATCATGTATCTCATAGGTGAACTTCATACCGATGGAATTATCATTGAGCATAGACATGAAGTCAGTGAATGTATTGACATCCCCATCCCAAAGGATGAGAATGTCATCAATATATCTACCCCAAAAAGAAATATGTGATGTGAAAAAAAGTAAATCATCAGTAAAAACAATAGTGTCTTCCCACCACCCCAAAAAAAAGATTAGCGTAAGTAGGTGCACATATAGTGCCCATGGCTGTGCCCTTTATTTGATGATAATATTTGTTATCAAAAGTAAAGAAATTGTGTGTGAGCAGAAAGTGTAGGAGTGACAACACACAATCATTTTGTCGTTGAAATTGGGTGCCTTTGGTGCTCAAAAAATGTTGAACTGCAGTGAGACCTAAATCGTGCTGAATGTTAGTATATTGTAACGACGGGGGTAGGGAAACGGACAAGTGAGCCCTAATCTACCCGCCACTCTGTCCCTGCCTACTTGCAACGACCCGCCCTAGGCGACGGGGTACAACTGGGCGGCGGTCCCTACGCTCAGTAAGTGCACGAGACAAACATACAAGGGAATACAAAGCAAAGGGAAAGGGGCAGTTACCCACGGCAAAACCATGAGCAACAAGAATGGTGAACGAGCCGAGTCAAAACCAGGAGAGCACGGAGGTACCAAACGCAGAGCAGGAGAGTAGTCAGTAAGCCAGGGTCAGTATGGAGCAGGATCAAATAGTCAGAAGCTGCAGCAGGGCCAGGAAACCACACGAGAAGAATCACAAGCAAAGGAGGAACAGGAAAGGCAGGTATAAATAGACAGAGGGCGGGAGCTAGCTCCGTCTGGCCAGGCTGCGATAGGCTCTGCCACTCCTAAGCCTGCCATCCTGAGTGGTGGAGATGGAGTCAGTCTCAGAGACATAGACTCAGGTGCAGACTGATTACCTATGGGAGTTAACCCCGAAGCTGTGCCTGGCAGATCCTTTACATATATATTAGCGAAACATGTCGGGGGGGGGGGGGGGGGGGGCTCTCTTTGTTTTAATTCCTGCCTCAAGCCATACTTACCGCTATATCACTTAGACAATCTAACTCATAATTACTAGGAATGACGGTTCTCATGTCTGTGGGCACAGCGCTGAATTTGTATCAGCTGATTACTCTCATGCCCGGTTCCTGGCAGTGACAATTTTAATAATCATATATGTGGTCTGTCCTTTTTTGCTGAACGTAGCACAATAAAATATTGTTCCTATCTTTAGGGTAGTTGGGAAAAAGGGTTTGTTTGCCTGCAGGCCTTCTTTTTGTTGATTGTTATAGTGGAGATGACATTACCCAATGGCGGCCCGGAACGGAGCGGCTAACTGTCTAATAAAGTGCCCGGTAAACCAATACATCTGACTATCTTTCACCCAACCCGAGTTTTTTTTAAAGGGTATGTTCACACGGCAGCGTCCGTTACGGCTGAAATGACGGGGCTGTTTTCAGGAGAAAACAGCTCCGTAATTTCAGGCGTAATGGCATGTTGAGGCGCTTTTTCGCTGCGTCAAGTACGGACGTAAATGGATCTGTTTTTCCATGGAGTCAATGGAAAACGGCTCCATTTACGTCTGAAGAAGTGACAGGCACTTCTTTGACGTGGGCGTTTTTTTACGCGCTGTCTTTTGACAGCGACACGTAAAAAAAATGCCCGTGTGCACAGAACATCCTAACTCCATTGATTTGGAGTTAATCAATGGGCAGATGTTTGCCGGCGGTTTGGAGCCGTATTTTCGGACGTAATTCGAGGTGTAAAACGCCAGAATTACATCCGTAAATAGGGCGTGTGAACATACTCTAAATCTAAAATCGATGTAATTTATCTTTACTGTCTATTTTTTGCAATATTCAATTATGTGTTTCAGGAAAAAGTATCCAATTGGTAATTGAAGACCGTCAGCAAGCTGCTGGTAATTGATCCACTATTCTTGTTCTGTAGCTCTAGGACTTTGAGTAAATGCAGGTGCGACGCTGTGAATGCATTGTGGTTAGTGAGCTGCTCTGCCCTAGGTATTCAGACTAGAATAAAAATAAAGCCAGAATAAGATCAGTCAGCAGCAGCTATCCTGCCTGTTGATGGTTTGCAGGAGTAAATATTGCACATAGTAAAAGTTAGTTCAAAATAAGTAAAAAAAAAAAAAGCAAAACAAAAGGCATTGAAAATCCACTACAATGATACTGGATTCTACTTGTGCTGACTATAGCTCCAATAAACATGGTCTGTCACTTTAAGGGTATGTTCACACGACTTATTTTCAGCAGTTTTTTGGGCCGTAAACGCCCCGAGAAGCGGCTGAAAAAACGGAAGCAGAACGCCTCCAAAAATCTGCCCATTGATTTCAATGGGAAAAACAGCTTTCAGTTCCCAGGAAGCAATGGGACCAGTCTGCACCCCACAGATTTTATATGGAGGGTTTTCCAGTTTCATATTAAGACCTCATGCACACGGCCATACCCGTAATCACAGCCCGCGATTGCGAGCACGGCCGGCTGCCGACGGCTGGATTTTCGGGCCGTGCTCCCATACAAAGTATGGGAGCACACCCCGTAAAATAAGAAAAGTAGAACATGATCCATAATTCCCAGCATGGTCCTACGGCACGGACACCTATCCGTAGCGATACGGAACGGTGTCCGCGGCCAATAAAACCGGAATGGTTTCCATGTTGCCAAAAGAGATTTGTTTCTACTCTGTAGATGGTTATAATAGGTGGAAATATAAAGCTACATTACACAGATGCCGGACTGTTCATGTGCTGAGCCCATGTTAATCCAAGATTCATATAGAATATTTGATGTTTTTTACATCTCCCGTACACATTTTATCTTCTTGCGTCTTCAGCTTTCACCTCTTATAGATACATTTTGCTGCTCTGAGCTTCACTCGGCTGCCCGTCACATCCCGCTCTTGCCGCCTGCCACATTTTTAACATTCTTTTCTATTCTAATCTGATTCCCAGAACCAACCAGGGTCAAATAGCAAAGTCCAGAACCTGGATATTCCCCTGTGGGTCCAGTACAGGCCCCGAGCTGTCACTCAAACCTCGGCGCTGACAGCCATTCTGGGCAGTGATTGTGATCTGATGATATTATACGGGCTCCATCCTCCTGGATATCGGATACGCTCAGATCTAGATTACACATCCGTTCACATGTGAAGCTTCTCCCGCAGGTTCTTATATTCTGCATAAATCTGATGTTCTATAAAACAAGTCTCCATTTATTACACATTAAATATAATAATCATCATAATGACAAAGTGGCAGGAAATATGGACATTTTATCCAAAAACCGAGACCTCAGCATTAAAAAACCCCATAGAAATACGGGATGTCTGCCTGTGGAGTTCCCGCTATGGCTATGGGGTAACGGATAAGGGGGGCTCCTGTGCTCCTGCTGTTACTGCCGGAATTAATGGAAAAAATACGTTTTATTCGGCTGCGCACCGTGTCCGCCAAAACCAGAAAGAGTCCGGCATCTGGCGCTCCCACCCCTCTACTATGCAGATGATTGACTGTCCCTATTCCTTTATTCGATAGCTACGTACCTAGCGGTGGCGGCGTTCGGTAGCGTAACATTTACCCCCACTCTTTAAAGGGGTTCTCCGGGATTAGATAAAATGTTCTGCTAATTTGTCCAAAAACAGCGCCACCATTGTCCTCAGTTGTTTTGACTATTGCAGCCACTGAATGCCCATTTACTTGAATGAAATTGAAAATTTGTTTTCCTTACACTCCGCCCATTTATATAGGACACGCCCCAAAACTATGGTATTTAAATCCGAAATAGTGCATATGACCCTCTTCATTATACCCCAAAATGAATACAGACCCCAGATCAAACCCCCTAAATACAAACCTCAGACTGACAGATTCTCCCCTCACCCCGTTCCTGCAGTTCTCTTCATTTCCGGGGTGGGTATCAGGATGTTGCCTGTATCGGCGTCCGGGAGTGAAGACAATTGCAGGTGGATGAGGGGTGAGTATGTGGGGAGGAGGACGCGGCGAGAGATTTGCCTCCTTTTCCCGGAAGTCTTTCGGATATTTCTGGAGAGTTGGTGAGAAGGAAATCGCAGCGTTACCGCATTCTGCACGCGATCTGAAAGTGTTTTCCTATTCAACAATTGCAAGAATTTCTACATAGTCGCAAGTGGCTCACAACGTTCTCTGTCATCAGAAGACATTGGCGCGGCGCATGAATCAAGGTAATGCGATTTTATTATTAATCGCAGGTAACCAAATGTAGCCCCACTGCAGCTTTATGGAGCATTTCCCCTACCCAATCCCCGCCCATACACACCCGATTCAGCCCACAGAGTATCATGCTCCCATAGTGCCCCCCCACACAGTATAATGCCCTCTAGCTGCCCCATACAGTATAATGCCCCCATACAGCATAATGCCCCCTAGCTGCCCTTACACAGTATAATGCCCTCTAGCTACCACCACACCGTATAATACCCTCTAGCTGCCCCCATACAGTATAATGTCCACAAAGATGCCCCATACCGTATAATGCCCCCATACAGCATAATGCCCCCATAGCTGCCCCATACAGTATAATGCCCCCCTAGCTGCTCTTACACAGTATTATTCCCCAAAAGCTGCCCCTAGTGCCAGTGCCCATATATAAAGTGCCAGTGTAGATAGTGCCACAGTGCCCATGTAGATAGTGCTGTTGTAGACAGTGCCCCTATATAGTGCCACCCCCCTGTAGATAGCGCCATTGGGACTCCCTCTAGGAGCGGAATCACCAGCCAGAGCATAGGCCGGGGATTCTGCTCCTAGAGGGAAGCTCTGACGTCAGTGGCTACTGATTGAGCGGACTCCCCGTTTCCGGTGATTTGGCCAAGGGTTCTGCTCCAGGAGGAGCTCCAGATGTCAATGGCCATATATATGGACAGTGACCTCAAGGGTTTCCTCTAGGAGCGTAATCCCTGGCCAGATTATCGACAAGGGGGATTCCGCTCAATCAGTAGCCACTGACGTCACTGTCCATATATGGACAGTGACGTCAAGGGCTTCTCCAAGCACAGTGCTTAAAGTAATGCTGAGCCCGGGGAGTCCTCGGCGATCGGAGGAGCTCCCTCTGCTTCTCCACTCTGAACTAATTCTGAAGCAGGGAGCTGATGGTTCCCTGCTTCAGCATTGGTTCAACTGTCTCGGAGTCCTGAGGACGCAGATATAGTTGACAGCGGGACATACACCTGGCCGTCTGGGACAGCGTGACACCACCCAGAATCTGGGACTGTCCCGCTGAATACGGGACAGTTGGGAGGAATGATCTCTGAGTCATTTTCTTCATCACATTGTTTTGGTTCTTGCTCTACTGTTCCTCTGCTGCCGATGCATGGGAACAAACGATCGTATTATCCGTCCTCATATATGAACAATCACTGCTCCTGCAAACGAGCGCTGATAGAAGTGCTATTTTTGCAATCGGCACCCGTTTTTCTGTCCAGTATCGGTCCGTATAAAACCACCAGTACACGGCCTGATACTGGCTGGAAAAATAAGCGCTGACTGAAGATATAACACATCAACCGATGCCGCGCATCATGTTGGCAGAACTTTTCTCTGTTTACACAGGTAGATGTGCTGTCGACTAGCGGCCATTTCTTTTGCCACATAAAAGATGCGATCAGCCGATAAACGAGCATTTACACAGGGCAATGATCTGGAACGAGCATTCATATGTAAAAGGACCTTTAAATCATAACTCTCGACTTTTAAGTAACACAAAGAGGGACAATTTTTTACCCGTCCATACACACCCGGTTCAGCCCCAACAGTATCATGCTCCCATAGCTGCCCCATACAGTATAATGCCTCCATAGCTGTTCCATACAGTATAAACCCCCCTAGCTGCCCTTATACAGTATAATGCCCCCAAAGCTGCCCCTAGTGCCAGTGCCCACATATAAAGTGTCAGTGCCCTTGTAGATAGTGCCATAGTGCCCATGTAGATGGTGCCCCTATATAGTGCCACTGTGTCCATGTGGATAGTGCCACACCCCCCTTGAAGAAAGCGCAATTGGGACCCACTCTAGGAGCGCAATCCCCAGCCAGAGCATAGGCCGTGGATTCCGCTCCTTGAGGGAAGCTCTTGATGTCACTGTCCATATATGGACATTGACATCAGTGGCTACTTCTTGTGCCAACTTTGGCCGGGGATTCCGCTCCAGGAGCAGACCCTGCCATCAATGTCCATATATGGACAGTGACATTAAGAGCTTCCCCGAGCACAATGCTTAAAGTAGCGCTGCGCCCGGGGAGTCCTCGGTAAGTAGAGGAGCTCCGGCTGCTCCGCTCTGAGCTAATTCTGAAGCAGGGAGCTGATGGTTCTTTGCTTCAGCATTGGGTTCAACTGCATCTGCGTCCTGAGGAAGCAGATACAGTTGACAGTGGGACATACCCCCGGCCGCCCGGGACAGTGGGACACCACCCGGAATCTGGGACTCTCCCGCTGAATCCATGACGGCTGGGAGGTATGTGTAAACTACCTTAAGTTCAAACATTTCTTAGGAAAGCTGGGTGACTGACACTAAATACGCGCCCGCAGCTTCCCAATCATCCTCATTGGCAAATCTGACTATTGCGGCAGCTAGAAGCAGGGGAGATGTCACTGCATAATTAGGAAGATTTGCCTTTTAGGGTCCTGGGAGACCCCGTGTAGGAGGCTTAATGGCGGCCATATCGGTTGTCACCCAGCTTTCCTAGATAACTCAAAAACAGCTGATATTTTATCATCTTGACCGAAGACGACTCACAACAACAAAGCCTTTCTGGTCGACCTCCTAGGGTATATGATCGTCCGAGAGGGGGTCACCTGCTCAGGACCCCCTTCTATGAGACACAGCAGAGTATCAGTGGCTCCCCCTCTGGCGGTCCTGGCCTGTTCATGTATTACACAGACGCCACCATTGTAACATTATATTTTCCATGCAGGATTATCCTACAAATCGGACCTTGAAGGACACACTTTATGCAAATAAACCCAAAAGTTGGCGTTTCTGGGAGGATTTGTGGCCGGATTAGGGACGGGACCCGGTAAACTGAGATAGTTTACGTTTACTGTTGATAGTACATATTGCGCTCTCCCAGGAAACGGGGCTCACGAGGAACCCCATCTTTTTTTTATTTCATTTAGTATATGGAAATAATGGTCTCTATATGAAGCAACGAGGGAGCGGCTGACAGGACCCCATTGATCCGTCCACCCCCCGCAGCAGTATTTCCCGATCCTTTCCCCTACATAATCCACAATATAATCTTCTCCGGTCTTTATAAATGGCTGGCGGTTTATTTTTCGTCATCGTCGTTTTTAATGCGCGCTTCCACCACACAGCCCATCCCCCATTAATGGGATGTGATGCCTCGTGTACATTCTCAGATAAAAGCTCAGTCCATGAATGGACAAATTGCACGCTTAGCACGGAGCGCGGCGGCTGGAAAGCGCTAATGGTTTCATAATGATATGTTTCTATATGTTCAATGCATAAAATCAAGACGTATTTATCATGTGCACAATTAATGTCCCTTTTCTGCGTTCTATTATAGGGACCCCCATCGCCTAGTAATTGGATCTTGTTCGCTTAGGAACGCTCCATTGACTCGGCGCGGTAATCAATCTTCACGGCGCAACGGTCGTGACATGCAGCAGTTAACAGGTCGCATTTAAAGTTGGCAGGAAGGGAAAAATAAAACAACTTTCAGCACTGACATGTAAATGAGGCGCGCTCGGGGGGGGGGGGGGCGGCGAAGAAAAATACAGGTTGTTGTTACATGGAGTGATGGCGTTTATTGAGATGGAATAATATACAATTTGTAAGACTGCGCCGATCAGCGGAGAATTATATAGAACTCGCGGCTGCCGTTGATGACGCTTTACGGAACATTTCGAAGCTCTCGAGACGCCGCTGATATACATTGTACTTGGATGTATCTGTTTTTGAGAAAGTTGGGTAAACACCAATATGGCCACCAAAGGGGTGACTAGTAGCTCCTGGGTTCCTATAGCCGGGTCCATTACAGCCTCTGTACAATATGTAACACAGCTTTCTTAGAGCCCTGAATGGCAGATTTACTTGGTTAAGCTATGATATAAGAGCAGGGGATACATTACTGTATGACTAGGCCGATTTGCCAATCAGGAGTCTGGGAAAGCTGAATAAATAAACTCTAATGGTGACCATAATGATCGCCATCCAGCTTTTCTAGGAACAGATAGATCATCGAAGCGGCAGAAAACAACCCAAGGACCTGGAGAGAGAAGCCCCTGAGACGTCCTCGTGTGTGAAGTCATTTCATATTCTGTTCGGCCGTCTCCTGCTCTGATCCTGGGAAAAAAACACTTATAGCTGCCATTGCCATGCCTTGGGGTCACCCAGCTTTCCACAGACCCTGATTGTCATATAAATCTATATGGTTTTGTATACCTTCTCTCCTCTCCCTGTCCTACTGTTCTGCCTGTGTAAGAGTCAGTCTTCACTGTAGTTCTGGATTTCTGGTAATGAATCAGGAGGCTCAGGATGAACAGTTCTATAGAGCAATTACATGTAAGTGTTAATAGAAAAAGATTAAACTTACGTCCTGTGCCTCATGGTCAGCAACGTTCATAAACTTGACGGAAGAGAACGACTCATGATCTTTTATATAGTCCTGCTAAAGGTGTTGTCACCCAGCTTTACCAAAATCCTGAGCGGCAAATCAACCTATTTATGTTGTGATAAAGAAGTGGGGAACTTATCACTGCTTAAAAGGGTTGTCCAGGCACCGTCACACTCGTATGCATAGCGCTGCGCCTAGAAAGCTGGCTGACATCCCCTATAGAAGTGATAATGGCTGGCATTTTGGTGGCTACCGCAACAAAGTATAACATAGACTTTCTATAGCTTCAAGTAACGTTTCCAACACAAAAAGAATGAATAAATCTGCGCAACGGAATAAGAATCCATGGTATCTGTCTTATGAAGCGACATTTACATGAGGATGCTGTTAATAATTCATCCCATACAGTCTATGTATTTATAAGACGTCGGCCCATAAGATCCCCTGTAATGTATTCATGTACCTAATATATTTATCACTGCAGGATCTCAGCCAGGGAAAATGATATCTACAGAAGAATAAACCATGTTTCATTCATTTAGTACAAGCAAAGTTACATCATGTATTATACTCCAGAGCTGCACTCACTATTCTGCTGGTGGAGTCACTGTGTACATACATTACATTACTTATCCTGTACTGATCCTGAGTTATATCCTGTATTATACTCCAGAGCTGCACTCACTGTTCTGCTGGTGGAGTCACTGTGTACATACATTACATTACTTATCCTGTACTGATACTGAGTTACATCCTGTATTATACTCCAGAGCTGCACTCACTATTCTGCTGGTGGAGTCACTGTGTACATACATTACTTATCCTGTACTGATCCTGAGTTACATCCTGTATTATACTCCAGAGCTGCACTCACTGTTCTGCTGGTGGAGTCACTGTGTACATACATTACATTACTTATCCTGTACTGATCCTGAGTTACATCCTGTATTATACTCCAGAGCTGCACTCACTATTCTGCTGGTGGAGTCACTATGTACATACATTACATTACTTATCCTGTACTGATCCTGAGTTACATCCTGTATTATACTCCAGAGCTGCACTCACTATTCTGCTGGTGGAGTCACTGTGTACATACATTACATTACTTATCCTGTACTGATCCTGAGTTACATCCTGTATTATACTCCAGAGCTGCACTCACTATTCTGCTGGTGGAGTCACTATGTACATACATTACATTACTTATCCTGTACTGATCCTGAGTTACATCCTGTATTATACTCCAGAGCTGCACTCACTATTCTGCTGGTGGAGTCACTGTGTACATACATTACATTACTTATCCTGTACTGATCCTGAGTTACATCCTGTATTATACTCCAGAGCTGCACTCACTGTTCTGCTGGTGGAGTCACTGTGTACATACATTACATTACTTATCCTGTACTGATCCTGAGTTACATCCTGTATTATACTCCAGAGCTGCACTCACTATTCTGCTGGTGGAGTCACTATGTACATACATTACATTACTTATCCTGTACTGATCCTGAGTTACATCCTGTATTATACTCCAGAGCTGCACTCACTATTCTGCTGGTGGAGTCACTGTGTACATACATTACATTACTTATCCTGTACTGATCCTGAGTTACATCCTGTATTATACTCCAGAGCTGCACTCACTATTCTGCTGGTGGAGTCACTATGTACATACATTACATTACTTATCCTGTACTGATCCTGAGTTACATCCTGTATTATACTCCAGAGCTGCACTCACTATTCTGCTGGTGGAGTCACTGTGTACATACATTACATTACTTATCCTGTACTGATCCTGAGTTACATCCTGTATTATACTCCAGAGCTGCACTCACTATTCTGCTGGTGGAGTCACTGTGTACATACATTACATTACTTATCCTGTACTGATCCTGAGTTACGCCTTGTATTATACTCCAGAGCTGCACTCACTATTCTGCTGGTGGAGTCACTGTATACATACATTACATTACTGATCGTGAGTTACAGCCTGTTATAGCCAATTAAAGGCTGCAAAGTCTCATGGACTACAGCGTTATCCCAGGAGGCCGGGCTATGCGCAGAAGAGAGGGACACGTTGCCATGACTATGGCCGGGAAAAGTAGAAACATTTTTTAAATTTATTCCTGCAGGATTTCCACAGCCCCCCCGAAAAACTGCACCACAATTTGGTGCTTTTTTTTCCAGCCAGAATTCCCTGCGGGTTCCAGGGCAAATACGCGGTGTAATTTTATGCAGCGTATCCGCCCCGTGTGAACATCGCCTAATACAGTCTGAAACTTTTTTGCAGGTCACATGTGAGTACTAGTTAATCCTTGACAAACAGTCACTGTCGTGAAATGCTGCTAGATTTATTTTAAAGGTGAAATATCCATGTGTAGTGTTAAAAATGGATTCCCGTTGCTGCCTAGAAACCATCAACAAGCAGCTGTTGATGGATCTATTATTCTTCTTGTCTGTAATTAGCACTTTGAGCACATAATGGTGATGTGTTGCAAATGCACCGTAGATCTGATTACCTTCGCTAACACCCTCTGAAGCACATTACGAAACAAATACCCAATGCAGGTTTTAGATACTCCTGTCTGCATGGGGCAAATGTTCCTGGACATATACACAAGCCATAATTACAATATAGATTACAGGGGTGGTCTCATCACAGACATTGGTGGTATATCACGACTCACGAGAATCTGATACACGTGTCTAACTGGCGGTGGTTTGACCACTGTGACCGGTTAATTGCAGGAACAAAAAGGCAGCGACGCCAGGATATGACACAATGCAGAACATGGACGGTACGCACGCCGCCTCGTAACTTTACATCAACAGCACAAAGTGATGAATACGTGCAGAAGTTTCACTAAACAATGAAGATTTATTTACATAACACCGGAAAACGGTTTCAATCTGTTTTTATTAATGATGATAAATAATAACAATAATAACAATAACACTAATAACAATAATAATATAAATAATAATAACAATAATAACAATAATAACAATAACAATAATAACAATAATAATAACAATAATAATAACAATAATAACAATAATAATAACAATAATAATAACAATAATAACAATAATAATAACAATAATAATAACAATAATAACAATAATAATAACAATAATAATAACAATAATAACAATAATAATAACAATAATAATAACAATAATAACAATAATAATAACAATAATAATAACAATAATAATAACAATAATAATAATAACAATAATAATAACAATAATAACAATAATAACAATAACAATAATAATAACAATAACAATAATAACAATAATAATAACAATAATAATAACAACAATAACAATAATAACAATAATATAAATAATAACAATAATAATAATAACAATAATAACAATAATATAAATAATAATAATAACAATAATAACAATAATAATAATTCTTTACATATAATACTACTAATACTAATAATTAATAATTATAACAATAGGGATTAATAATAATTAATATTTTTATGAATTATTGATGTTTGTGTAAAATCAGAATAATCCACTTAATCTCCAGTTTGTGAATTAGGGAAGCGCAGCCACTTATAATTACTCCTGATATAGCCGCAGATGAAGCAGGTTGTGTTGCAGTCGGTACAATGTTCTTTTCCCTGGGGCATGTACAGCAGATCCGTCCCTGGGGATGAGCTACCCACACAGCGTGTACTGTACATGGACACCACATTAATCAGGAGATATATGCGAGGAATTATGGAAACTGTAATCCCTAATTAACGTATAAATTTCAGTGGAAAAACAAGGAAATATGAAATGAATGATTCATCAGCTCCGTGATTAAACAAGACGTATAGAAACCAAAATCCGAAAACAAATCTTCGGTTTATTTATCTCCAGAGTGTTGTAATTCTGCTTTAGGGTATGTTCACACGCACTAATTACGGCCGTAATTCGGGCGTTTTTGCCCCGAATTACGTCCGAAAATAGCGCCTCAATAGCGTTGACAAACATCTGCCCATTGAAAGCAATGGGCAGACGTTTGTCTGTTCACACGAGGCATATATTTACGCGCCGCTGTCAAATGACGGCGCGTAAATACACGCCCGCGTCAAAGAAGTGACCTGTCACTTCTTTGGCCGTAATTGGAGTCGTTATTCATTGACTCCAACGAAAAGCAGCACCA
The DNA here is from genome assembly GCF_050947455.1 of Rhinoderma darwinii. NCBI lineage: Eukaryota > Metazoa > Chordata > Amphibia > Anura > Rhinodermatidae > Rhinoderma > Rhinoderma darwinii. The sequence goes on from NC_134692.1 coordinate 5,372,086, forward strand.
ATTACGTCCGTAATGGACGCGCGGTTCAAGCGCCTGCACATGCCGTTACGGCTGAAATTACGGGGATGCTTTCAGGCGGAAACATCCCCGTAATTTCAGCCATTACGAATGCTGTCGTGTGAACATACCCTCATGGTTAGAGTTGTGCAGTATGTAGATAGGATGTAGATTGACACATGTTCTCAGGAGTATACAGGTAAATGCACCAATCCTAACCACTGATCCACAGGAGACCACAATCCTAACCACTGATCCACGGGAGACTGCAATCCTAACCACTGAGCCACAGGAGACCCCAATCCTAACCACTGAACCACAGGAGACTGCAGTTCTATCCACTGATCCACAGGAGACCGCAATCCTAACCACTGATCCACAGGACACTGCAATCCTAACCACTGATCCACAGGAGACTGCAATCCTAACCACTGAGGCACAGGAGACCGCAATTCTATCCACTGATCCAATGGAGACCGCAATCCTAACCACTGATTCACATAGGACCGCAGTTCTATCCACAGGAGACAGCAATCCTAACCACTGATCTACAGGAGACCGCAATCCTAACCACTGATTCACATAGGACCGCAGTTCTATCCACAGGAGACAGCAATCCTAACCACTGGTCTACAGGAGACAGCAATCCTAACCACTGATCTACAGGAGACCGCAATCCTAACCACTGATTCACAGGAGACCACAGTCCTAACTTCTGAGCCACAGGAGCTTGCAATTCTAACCACTGAGACACAGAGACTGCAATGCTAACTACTGGGCCACAGGAAACCACAATCCTAACCACTAAGCCACAGGAGACCACAATCCTAACCACCGAGCCACAGGAGCCAGCAATCCTAACCACTGAGCCACAGAAGACACAAATCCTTACCACTGATACACAAATCCTAACCACTATGCCACAGGAGACACAAATCCTAACCACTATGCCACAGGTGACACAAATCATAACTACTGAGCCACAGGAGAAACAATTTCGAACAGCTGAGCAACAGGAGACACAAATCCTAACCACTGAGCCACAGAAAATACAAATCCTAACCACTGAGCCACAAATCCTAACGACTGAGCCACAGGAGACACAAATCCTAACCACTGAGCCTCAGGGGACACAAATCCTAACCACTGAGCCACAGGAGAAACAATTTCGAACAGCTGAACAACAGGAGACACAAATCCTAACCACTGAGCCACAGAAAATACAAATCCTAACCACTGAGCCACAAGAGACACAAATCCTAACCACTGAGCCACAGAAAATAAAAATCCTAACCACTGAGCCACATTTGAGATCTTACCAACTGTGGCATATGAAAGACAACATTTCTTATTCTAACCACTTTTCCATAGGTAATACAAGAGTCTTAATTTATGTCGCAGCATCCTGGGTCTTCTAAGTCGTAATGGACATGATATAGAACTGGCTGTTGGAGCATGACCGAGAAAATAAAAAATGTTTGCCAATTGTAGAAGAAACGGCTTCAAAACGGCTTATAATAAAGCGTATTCTCTTTGTGCCACTACAGGGTGTGAAGCAGAACATGGACTGTTAGGGTATGTTCACACGGCCAAATTTCAGACGTATACGAGGCGTATTATGCCTCGTTTTACGTCTGAAAATACGGCTCCAATACGTCGGCAAACATCTGCCCATTCATTTGAATGGGTTTGCCGACGTACTGTGCAGACGACCTGTTATTTACGCGTCGTCGTTTGACAGCTGTCAAACGACGACTCGTAAAAATACAGCCTCGTCAAAAGAAGTGCAGGACACTTCTTTCAGACGTTTTTGGAGCTGTTTTCTCATAGACTCCAATGAAAACAGCTCCAAAAACGAGTTGGTAAAAAAATGAGTTGGTAAAAATGCGAGTTGGTAAAAAACGTCTGAAAAGCAGGGTCTGTTTTCCCTTGAAAACAGCTCTGGATTTTCAGACGTTTTGGTTGACTACGTGTGAACATACCCTTAGGGTATGTTCACACGGCGGGGGTCCGTAACGGCTGAAATTACGGGGATGTTTCAGCCTGAAAACATCCCCGTAATTTCAGCCGTACCGGCATGTGCAGGCGCTTGAACGCCGCGTCAATTACGGCCGTAATTAGCGCTGCTATTCATTGGAGTCAATGAATAGCGGCTCCAATTACGGCCAAAGAAGTGACAGGTCACTTCTTTGACGCGGGCGTCTAGTTACGCGCCGTCATTTGACAGCGGCGCGTAAATATACGCCTCGTGTGAACAGACAAACGTCTGCCCATTGCTTTCAATGGGCAGATGTTTGTCAGCGCTATTGAGGCGCTATTTTCAGACGTAATTCGGGGCCAAAACGCCCGAATTACGTCCGTAAATAGGCCGTGTGAACATACCCTTACACGCGGCTACAATACGCCATCTGAGGCCGTATGATAAATTATAGAGAAAACGTTCATCCATACGGCAATCTGATAAAGTCATCGAGGGAGGGGGGCGAGGATGAGACGTGGCTGCTGCAAATCTCCAGACTACAAGTTGCGGCTTTACACTTCCACACGTGGTGATTTGTTGGCCCCATCTCTGCAGATGTTATCATTGTGGCTGCGATTGTCCCATCTCAGACAGGGCTGCAGGTTCCCATCGGAGCAGAGCGCAGTCATATGACCCCACGGCTGGAAATACATGTCACCCGGTAAAGATCGCAGGGACATTGGGTAAAGCGGCTGCACTTCAATCAGAGGCAATTAAACAGCTGCACCAGATCAAATGTCTCAATATTCTGGAAATCTGATCTAGGAAAATGGCAAGTATCTGATTTAGCTGACAGATAATGTAGGAAGGATCTGCTGGTGACCCGGCGCAGTCAAGGTCATGATCATACTGTATCCTGCACCACAATCATATCACCCTGGGTCTATCCAACCTCAGAGAACCGGATCCTTTATATCAGAAACAATTAAGATAACACTGACCACTGGGACAATCATATGTGGTGGTGGTGCAGCAGGAGGTCGCACCTTCTACCGCTGTTTAATTAAGGGGTGTTGTCACCAAGAATGATTTTATTTAAAAGTGTCACTAGTACAAGGATTTTTACATTTATTTTCTAGAATTCTACTATTTTATTTACATTTATAAATTTGCCCACTCAATATGACATCACCAACCCTTCCCAGATAACCCTGCCCACTCAATGTGACATCACTTGCCCTACTAAGATAACCTTTCCCAATGTGACATCACCAGCCTTATCCAGATAATACTGACCTCACCAACTCTCTCTAGGTAATCCTCTCCCTCAATGTGACATCACCAGCCCTCCACAGATAACCCTCTCCCCTCACTCTGTGACATCACTAGCCCTTCATAAATAACCCTGTCCCCTCACTCTGTGACATCACCAGACCTCCCCAGATAAGCCTGTCCCCTCACTCTGTGACATCACCAGCCCTCCCCAAATAAGCCTGTACCCTCACTCTGTGATATCACCAGCCCTCCCCAAATAAGCCTGTACCCTCACTCTGTGATATCACCAGCCCTCCCCAGATAATCCTGTCCCCTCACTCTGTGACATCACCAGCCCTCCCCAGATAACCCTGTCCCCTCAATCTGTGACATCACCAGCCATCCCCAGAAAATCCTGTCCCCTCACTCTGTGACATCACCAGCCCTTCATAAATAACCCTTTCCCCTCAGTCTGTGACATCACCAGCCCTCCCAGATAACCCTTTCCCTTCAGTCTGTGACATCACCAGCCCTCCCCAGAAAATCCTGTCTCCTCACTCTGTGACATCACCAGCCCTCCCCAGATAATCCTACCTTGTCAATGTGACATCACTAACCCTGCAAAGATAACCCCTGAAAACACCTGGGATGCGCCTTTAACATGGGGGCAGGAGAGTTAAGGTTTTGTTAAAGAGAACCTTTCACCTCCCCATACATATGCAGCTGAGTGCAGTATGTAATGGGGAGGGCTGCACAAACCCTGGGGCACATTAAATTTTTTTCCTACCCTCCTTCGTTATTTAGATATCGGTGTCGTTATATTTGGCGACCGATATTTAAATAACGCCCTGAACTGTCAATGGTGCGTGTAATGGCAAGGGGGTGTGTAACATCGCTGTGACACTGTCCAATCAGCTACGGACAATGACGCAGCAAGAGCTCGAGGGAGGAGAGCGTGTGCGCGCACACTTGCTGCTCGGAGCTGAGCGCACATGCCTGCGAACGCTCTCACTCACTCTTCAGCTCTTGGCAGACAAGGACAAGACTGTGTGATCTCTCGCGACCCACCCCCAACCTATAGAAATTGAATCACAAATAATGCATTTGATCCCCTCTTCATTACAACCCAAAATTAATATATACAGCAGACCCTCTAACCTAATACAGACCCCAGACCAGACCCCATAAAGAGTCCCCAGAACAGACCGCTAAACTAATACAGACCCCAGACCAGACCCCCTAAATAAAGAGTTCCCAGACCAAAGCCCCTAAATACAGACCCCAGACCAGGCCCCTTAAATGAAGACCCCATACCAGACCGCCTAAACTAATACAGACCCCCGGCCTTTAAATAAATGGCGACCCCAGATCAAACCCGCTAAATAAATGCAGACCTCAGACCAGACGTGCGGATACTCACCTCTCCCCATTTCCTCAGGTCTCTCCACTCGTGGGTGGTGCTGCAGTAAATGTCCTGACGTCGGCCTCCATGTCATGACGTAATCTACGGGAGCGGCCGGGAATGATTAGGACTGTGGGAACGGGGAGAGGTGGGTATATGGAGAGGTGAGTATATGGAGAGTTGAGTATATGGAGAGGTGAGTATATAGAGAGGTGAGTATATGGAGAGGTGAGTATATAGAGAGGTGAGTATATAGAGAGGTGAGTATATGGAGAGGTGAGTATATAGAGAGGTGAATATATATGGAGAGGTGAGTATATGGAGAGGTGAGTATATGGAGAGGTGAGTATATGGAGAGGTGAGTATATGGAGAGGTGAGTATATGGAGAGGTGAGTATATGGAGAGGTGAGTATATGGAGAGGTGAGTATATGGAGAGGTGAGTATATAGAGAGGTGAGTATATGGAGAGGTGAGTATATGGAGAGGTGAGTATATGGAGAGGTGAGTATATGGAGAGGTGAGTATATGGAGAGGTGAGTATATAGAGAGGTGAGTATATGGAGAGGTGAGTATATAGAGAGGTGAGTATATGGAGAGGTGAGTGTATGGAGAGGTGAGTGTATAGAGAGGTGAGTATATGGAGAGGTGAGTGTATAGAGAGGTGAGTATATGGAGAGGTGAGTATATAGAGAGGTGAGTATATGGAGTGGTGAGTATATAGAGAGGTGAGTATATGGAGAGGTGAGTGTATGGAGAGGTGAGTGTATAGAGAGGTGAGTATATGGAGAGGTGAGTGTATGGAGAGGTGAGTGTATAGAGAGGTGAGTGTATAGAGAGGTGAGTGTATAGAGAGGTGAGTATATGGAGAGGTGAGTATATAGAGAGGTGAGTATATGGAGAGGTGAGTATATTTTAAATATACAGCGTTTCCTGTTCTTTGGTCTTCTCTAGATACAAACTGATATAAAAGGCCTCAAACATTTGTATTTTCCTCCAGATCGAGGTGCGTGGAGACATGGAGAGCGCCTTGTCTTCTGCGGACAATTTATATCAGGCTTTGATTATATTTTGTGCTGTGGATAAAATTGATATTTGGCGTCTTCCCAGAGCATCTGTAGTTTAGATAAAACAAGTTTATTCAGATCCTGGTGGAGTATAATAAACCGTGGGAGGAATTGTCGAGCCAATATCTGCTGATTATTTAACAAAGTAATGATCTTTTATTGCATGAGATCCCGAGAAGCTTTGTACAATTTATTTCAGGAGTTTTTAGCCTGAGAATGAAATCATATCGTGGTTAGTGGTCATTAGTTTATTTATAGGCGAGACATTTGCTTAAAGGGAGACTCTGCTCTGGACAATCCCTACTTATCCATACCTTGACAATAAGCTGATCACAAAGTGTCCCCCTACTGGGACCTCCAGCGATCAGCAGTAAGTGTTCAGTTTCCCTGTAGCGCCACCACAGGGGAAATTAAGTATTACACAGAACAGAGAACCCCCACTATTAACTCCGAATTCCCTAGTATCGAAATAAGTTTTCTGAATTGGACAATTCCTTTAAAGAAGAATTCCACTTTTCAAACCTTTTGACTTCTTTTTTAGACTTGTGAATGGATTGCATTGAACTGGGATCCACTCCGATTATCTTATTGCTGGAATCTCAGAACTTGCTAGATAGCCAGACATCTCTGATCACCTCATTCCCCCATCATTCCCCCCCGCATTCCCCCATAATCCCCCCCTCATTCCCCCCAAACAATACAAAAGCCACTTTTTATCTTCATGTCATTTTTTTGGGGTCAAAATTCTTCGCTGTTTACTTTTGTATTATATCTTTGTAGCGGTCACAGCACAGTTTTTCTAATACAGAGGTCCAAAACCCCTGCATTGATATAGAGGTACAAGATACAGCTCTGCCTTCAGTGACCACTAGGGGGAGCTCAGGAGTTTACTGCATACAATTATACATTAATTTCAACAATAACATAGTATGCAGCAAACTCCTAATCTCCCCCTAGTGGTGGCTGCAGGGAGTGGTGTATCATGTACGTCTATATATATTTGGAGCTCTTTATCAGAAAAAGATAAATTATTAAATTAATCAACGCAGAATTTTTAACCTGGTCAGACAAAAAACATTTTTTTAAATTTTGGACATTCCCTTTAAGGGTGTGCACATTCCTCTGTTGAATATAGTGCTACCAACCCTTATGTTCTCATTTCCTTCTTAGTCTTGGGCATCCAAAGCTTTAGTATCCAATTTCAAACTCCTTTTTGGGCACCTGTTATTTGACCAGCACATGGAAATATTGTTTGGATATTGTATTTCAATGTAATTTGGGCAATGTATGACCCTTGTATGGGATCACTGTATGGCTCTTTTATTTGGGTACTGTGTGGCAATGTTATTTTGGCATTGTATTGTACTTTTATTTCTGCACAGTATGGTATTGTTTTTGGGGTACTGAATGTCTCTTTCTGTCTCGGCACCATATGGCTCTTTTATACAGGTATTGTATTGTACTGTTATTTGAAAGCTGCATTGCATTGATATTTGGCTCTGTTATTCGGGTACAGTATGGTATTTTTCTTTGGATACTAAATAGCACTGTAATCTGGGCACTACATGGCTCTGTTATTTGAGCACAATATGGTATTGTCCTATGTGTACTAAATAGCACTAATATTTGGGCACTGTATGGCTCTGTTATTTGGTCACAATATGATATTGTTTTTTGGGTTATAAAGTGAACCGGTCACCAGCATTTCACCTATTGAGCTCTCCTCCCCCCTCACCGGCCACTGCTGTCAAAAGCTCATTGCCGTTATCCCCGCTCCTAAACTCCTCCTCTGACCGTAAATAACGGTCTGCAAACATTTTGCACCTTTTATAGTAATAATCTGGCAGTCTCGATCCTTCCTCTTTTTATGCCCGCCCTCCGCCGAAAACTGGCCCGCCCTGAATGCTGTCAATTAAAAGTAAGGAGGTGGGGTTAACTCGGAAAGGATTGAAGAATGAAGATATGACTCTTATGCTCATTAGCATACGGCACAGAAACACAAAAAAATGGAATGCCAAAGGTACAGAACCTGCTTAGAAGGTAATTCTAGGTTGCATAAAAAAGATTTTTCACCCACCAGGTATTTCTGGTTTAATAGGTGAAATGCTGGTGACAGGTTCCCTTTAAATGACACTGTTAAGTAGGCACTGCATGGCTGTGTTATTTGGGTACAGTATGGTATTGTTCTTTGGGTACTGAATGGCACTATTATCTGGGCTCTGCATGGCTCTGTTATTTGGGTACAGTACGGTATTGTTCTTTGGGTACTGAATGGCACTATTATCTGGGCTCTGCATGGCTCTGTTATTTGGGTACAGTATGGTATTGTTCTTTGGGTACTGAAGGGCACTGTTATTTGGGCTCTGCATGGCTCTGTTATTTGGGTACAGTATGGTATTGTTCTTTGGGTACTGAATGGCACTGTTATCTGGGCTCTGTATGGCTCTGTTATTTGGGTACAGTATGGTATTGTTCTTTGGGTACTGAATGGCACTGTTATCTGGGCTCTGTATGGCTCTGTTATTTGGGTACAGTATGGTATTGTTCTTTGGGTACTGAATGGCACTATTATCTGGCCTCTGCATGGCTCTGTTATTTGTGTACAGTATGGTATGGTTCTTTGGGTACTGAATGGCACTGTTATCTGGGCTCTGCATGGCTCTGTTATTTGGGTACAGTATGGTATTATTATTTGGGTACTGAATGGCACTATTATCTGGGCTCTGCATGGCTCTGTTATTTGGGTACAGTACGGTATTGTTCTTTGGGTACTGAATGGCACTAATATCTGGGCTCTGCATGGCTGGTATTTGGGCACACAATAGCATTGTCCTATGAGTACTACATGGCACTGTTATCTTGGCACTGTATGGCTCTTTTTGTGCACTTTATGACACTAGACTGGTAGTAATAAAGGGATCGTCTCATGAAGACAACCTTATTGTTGTTGCGAGACGACCCCTCTAAGTCCCGCACGGTATGACTATATATGCATCGTGTGGCAGTATTTTTTACTTGCTATATGGGGCTACAATCCAACCTTAGGCGCCCCTGACAGTTATTACTTTACAATCATTTTCAAAGCTCAATGTTTCAGTTGACAATTTCTGGAGTCTTTTCCGGGGTTAACATATTAGATCCATCCAGAATATAAGCTACTTGTAAGATGACACCGGGTGCCACAAATTGTCAGACGTGTTGAGCGCCTGTAACATTTTATCACAGTATTTTGCTCTCGGAGAAGTTGCCAGCGCCGGATCTGTCTTGTCTTTTTCGGTTTAGATATGACAAGATCGTGTCTATCCCGCAGCTCTGACTTTATTCCCCTCTCCCGGAGATGAGTCCTGACTGAATCTGCTCTCTGGGAAATGGAGTTTTTAAGTAGCCTGACAAATAATTCATGTTCAGCAGATTCTGATGGAATTCGCGGTCCATGTTTTTGGGGCTATGATATATACTTTTACTTTAGAAAAGTCAGAATAGATTTTTCCAGAGAGATGATTTCTGATATGAACGTCCAGAGGAACTGACCCACTTCTGTGATTATATATAAAATACAACCAGGGCGAGTTATAGGAACGGAGAAGTTCTGAGCGGTGTCAAGATGCGGGTATTGACCCCCCATATACGAGTTCTGTACTCATCACCAGCTTATTCTATGCCTGCAAACTCTCTAGAAATGTTAGGGAGACCCCTGAGAAAATGGAAGACCTACCGGAAAAACAGTCAATTCTCTCGGGTGCCCCGCGTCCTCTTTAAAATATATTCTCCCCATTCCTGCAGTTCTCTTTACTCCTACAGTTATCCGGTAGGAAAGAAGATTACAGGATCGGGTAGAAGTTAGTATCTGGTCTGGGGTCTGTATATATTTAGGGGGTCTGTATTTATTAAGGGAGTCTGGGGTCTGTATTTGTTCAGGGAGTCCGGTGTGCGGTCTTTATTTCTTTAATCTGGGGTATTAGTTTAGGGGTCTGGTCTGTATTAGTTTAGGGGTTCTGGTATGGGGTCTGTATTATTTAGGGGTTCTGGTCTGGGGTCTGTATTAGTTTATGGGTTCTGGTCTGGGGTCTATATATATTCAGAAAGTCTGGTCTGTGGTCTGTTTTAGTTTAGGGGCTCTGGTATGGGGTCTGTATTGATTTAGGGAGTCTGGTGTGGGTGTTTATATTTGTTTAGGGGCTCTAGTCTGAGGTCAGTATTTATTTAGGTGTCTTTACTGGAGTCTGTATGATCTAGTTTGGGGTCTGTATTTATTAAGGGAGCCTGGGGTTTAGAGGTTCTGGTCTGGGGTCTGTATTCAGGAAGTCTGGTGTGGGGTCTTTATTTGTTTAGGGGTCGGGTCTGTATTTAGAGGGTCTGGTCTGGGGTCTGTATTTATTTAGGGAGTCTGGGGTCTGTGTTACGATTGGTGCGGTGTGATGAAGGGCGGTCATATGCACTATTTGTTTTTTAAATGCAATACGTTGGGGGGGGGTGTCCTATATAAATGGGCGGGGCATTCGAGTCTCCCTGATATCCCTTCTCAAAAGTAGGCAAATATGGTGTATTTATATGCTAAAACTTTACAGAATATATCTGGCCACTTGGAGACAGGATAAGGCCACTCTTCCAGATAAGACCTCGTCATCTAATGCTGACTATACACATGAAATAAAAGTCGTCCAAATGAATTCCTGGTGGGGTCAACTGACTATCTCATGTGTATGGGGTTGTTTAGATTCTTCCCTGGCCGCAGATCTTGGGTAAAAGAAGGATCAGATATTGTACGGAGCACTCAGTCATATTGTACGGAGCACACAGTCATATTGTACGGAGCACACAGTCATATTGTACGGAGCACACAGTCATATTGTACGGAGCACACAGTCATATTGTACGGAGCACACAGTCATATTGTACGGAACACACAGTCATATTGTACGGAGCACACAGTCATATTGTACGGAGCACACAGTCATATTGTACGGAGCACACAGTCATATTGTACGGAGCACACAGTCATATTGTACGGAGCACACAGTCATATTGTACGGAGCACACAGTCATATTGTACGGAGCACACAGTCATATTGTACGGAGCACACAGTCATATTGTACGGAGCACACAGTCATATTGTACGGAGCACACAGTCACATTGTACGAGCACACAGCCATATTGTACGGAGCACACAGTCATATTGTACGGAGCACACAGTCATATTGTACGGAGCACACAGTCATATTGTACGGAGCACACAGTCATATTGTACGGAGCACACAGTCATATTGTACGGAGCACAGTCACATTGTACGGAGCACACAGTCATATTGTACGGAGCACAGTCATATTGTACGGAGCACACAGTCATATTGTACGGAGCACACAGTCATATTGTACGGAGCACACAGTCATATTGTACGGAGCACACAGTCATATTGTACGGAGCACACAGTCATATTGTACGGAGCACGCAGTCATATTGTACGGAGCACGCAGTCATATTGTACGGAGCACACAGTCATATTGTACGGAGCACGCAGTCATATTGTACGGAGCACGCAGTCATATTGTACGGAGCACACAGTCATATTGTACGGAGCACACAGTCATATTGTACGGAGCACGCAGTCATATTGTACGGAGCACGCAGTCATATTGTACGGAGCACACAGTCATATTGTACGGAGCACGCAGTCATATTGTACGGAGCACACAGTCATATTGTACGGAGCACACAGTCATATTGTACGGAGCACACAGTCATATTGTACGGAACACACAGTCATATTGTACGGAGCACACAGTCATATTGTACGGAGCACACAGTCATATTGTACGGAGCACACAGTCATATTGTACGGAGCACACAGTCACATTGTACAGAGCACACAGTCATATTGTACGGAGCACGCAGTCATATTGTACGGAGCACACAGTCATATTGTACGGAGCACACAGTCATATTGTACGGAGCACGCAGTCATATTGTACGGAGCACACAGTCATATTGTACGGAGCACACAGTCATATTGTACGGAGCACACAGTCATATTGTACGGAGCACGCAGTCATATTGTACGGAGCACGCAGTCATATTGTACGGAGCACGCAGTCATATTGTACGGAGCACACAGTCATATTGTACGGAGCACACAGTCATATTGTACGGAGCACACAGTCATATTGTACGGAGCACACAGTCATATTGTACTGAGCACACAGCCATATTGTACGGAGCACACAGTCATATTGTACGGAGCACACAGTCATATTGTACGGAGCACACAGTCATATTGTACGGAGCACGCAGTCATATTGTACGGAGCACGCAGTCATATTGTACAGAGCACTCAGTCATATTGTACGGAGCACACAGTCATATTGTACGGAGCACACAATCATATTGTACGGAGCACACAGTCATATTGTACGGAACACACAGTCATATTGTACGGAGCACACAGTCATATTGTACGGAGCACACAGTCATATTGTACGGAGTACACAGTCATATTGTACGGAGCACACAGTCATATTGTACGGAGCACACAGTCATATTGTACGGAGCACAGTCACATTGTACGGAGCACACAGTCACATTGTACGGAGCACAGTCATATTGTACGGAGCACACAGTCATATTGTACGGAGCACACAGTCATATTGTACGGAGCACACAGTCATATTGTACGGAGCACACAGTCATATTGTACAGAGCACACAGTCATATTGTACGGAGCACGCAGTCATATTGTACGGAGCACGCAGTCATATTGTACGGAGCACGCAGTCATATTGTACGGAGCACTCAGTCATATTGTACGGAGCACACAGTCATATTGTACGGAGCACACAGTCATATTGTACGGAGCACACAGTCATATTGTACGGAGCACACAGTCATATTGTACGGAGCACACAGTCATATTGTACGGAGCACACAGTCATATTGTACGGAGCACGCAGTCATATTGTACGGAGCACGCAGTCATATTGTACGGAGCACTCAGTCATATTGTACGGAGCACACAGTCATATTGTACGGAGCACACAGTCATATTGTACGGAGCACACAGTCATATTGTACGGAGCACACAGTCATATTGTACGGAGCATACAGTCATATTGTACGGAGCACGCAGTCATATTGTACGGAGCACACAGTCATATTGTACGGAGCACACAGTCATATTGTACGGAGCACACAGTCATATTGTACGGAGCACACAGTCATATTGTACGGAGCACACAGTCATATTGTACGGAGCACAGTCACATTGTACGGAGCACACAGTCATATTGTACGGAGCACTCAGTCATATTGTACTGAGCACACAGTCATATTGTACGGAGTACAGTCATATTGTACGGAGCACACAGTCATATTGTACGGAGCACACAGTCATATTGTACGGAGCACACAGTCATATTGTACGGAGCACACAGTCATATTGTACGGAGCACACAGTCATATTGTACGGAGCACGCAGTCATATTGTACGGAGCACGCAGTCATATTGTACGGAGCACGCAGTCATATTGTACGGAGCACACAGTCATTGTACGGAGCACACAGTCATATTGTACGGAGCACACAGTCATATTGTACGGAACACACAGTCATATTGTACGGAGCACACAGTCATATTGTACGGAGCACACAGTCATATTGTACGGAGCACACAGTCATTGTACGGAGCACACAGTCATATTGTACGGAGCACACAGTCATATTGTACGGAGCACACAGTCATATTGTACGGAGCACACAGTCATATTGTACGGAGCACGCAGTCATATTGTACGGAGCACGCAGTCATATTGTACGGAGCACACAGTCATATTGTACGGAGCACACAGTCATTGTACGGAGCACACAGTCATATTGTACGGAGCACGCAGTCATATTGTACGGAGCACACAGTCATATTGTACGGAGCACGCAGTCATATTGTACGGAGCACGCAGTCATATTGTACGGAGCACGCAGTCATATTGTACGGAGCACACAGTCATATTGTACGGAGCACACAGTCATATTGTACGGAGCACACAGTCATATTGTACGGAGCACACAGTCATTGTACGGAGCACACAGTCATATTGTACGGAGCACACAGTCATATTGTACGGAGCACACAGTCATATTGTACGGAGCACACAGTCATATTGTACGGAGCACGCAGTCATATTGTACGGAGCACGCAGTCATATTGTACGGAGCACACAGTCATATTGTACGGAGCACACAGTCATTGTACGGAGCACACAGTCATATTGTACGGAGCACGCAGTCATATTGTACGGAGCACACAGTCATATTGTACGGAGCACGCAGTCATATTGTACGGAGCACGCAGTCATATTGTACGGAGCACACAGTCATATTGTACGGAGCACACAGTCATATTGTACGGAGCACGCAGTCATATTGTACGGAGCACACAGTCATATTGTACGGAGCACACAGTCACATTGTACGGAGCACACAGTCATATTGTACGGAGCACACAGTGATATTGTACGGAGCACACAGTCATTGTACGGAGCACTCAGTCATATTGTACTGAGCACACAGTCATATTGTACGGAGCCGCACTAGAGCTGCATAGAGGTGAATGAGGCCCCTGCTGTTTCTCTATTTGCCTCCAATTTCTTACTTAGCCATAAAGCGGCATGTTCCATCAGACACTTATATCCATAGGTGCTGTATAAGGAAGCATTGTATCTAGGGGAGAATATCTCTGTACATACGGCAGCGGGCAGAGTCTGTACGGCAGGACATGGAGGTCATGTGGCTCTGTACTAAGGACGTGTGCAGCCTCCGTACACCACCGTACAGGCTCCGTTGGGGCTCCGGCTGTGTGATGAACCTAGGGTATGTCCACACGGAGTATTAGGCAGGCAGAAAATTCAGGCAGGTAGATTTTTACCTACCGGCAGAACACTTGCCGCGTTTTACACCTGCAGACATTGAGGGCCGCGGGCAAAAAACGCAGCGTATAACGCAATCTCTGTCTCACATTAATGTCAATGGGAGGTCAGAGATGGAAATGCCCGAAGAAAGGTCATGTCGCTTCTTTCCCACGAGTGGTTTTTATCGCTCCCGGGAAAAAACACCTCTGCCTCCCATTGTAATCAATGGGAGACGATTTCGGGCATTATTTGGCGCTGTTTCCGAGGCGGTTTCCGTGTCAAAAACAGCGCCAAAATACACAGTGTAAACTAGCCCTTAGTCTGCTGGGACCAGTGACCATGGGCGGAAAGGGGGTTGATCATCGATGGCGCTTCAGAAGAAAGTCACTTGCTCTATTAATAGTTTCACGTAGAGATTCACTGTGGACTCGTGGGTTATGAGGGGGTAAATGGAAGCCTGTGGGCACCTTCACCTGCTGTGCCCTTCTAGTCTGCCCCCGAACAGGAGGTGCTGCCCATAGGTACTGATGTTAGGGCAGCTATAGGGGTGCAGGGGTTGCTGACACATTTGGGCCCCTCATATATGGATGGACCCTGCAAAATAAAAGAAGATCAACAGTGCAGAGATGCAAACGAAGAATCCTGCTAATGATGACGTCATTGCCCTATATGTTTATATATCCTTTATATGACATTCTCACCATATATAGAGGACCCTATAAGGGGGTGGCACAGGTACATTAGCACGGGGGCTCAGGAGCTGCAGGGTTCGCCTCTATGTACATATCTTTACCTCTCTGGGTGGGTCTGTGTCCGTTTAGATCCTTACATTAGGTGTAGTGAAGAATTACGAGACAAGACGGCGACACTTTGACAGGACGATTACATCTTATGAAGGCGGCCGCGGTATCCATCATGTGTAACAGCGCTGACCCGAGGCTCCGACAAACCAAGAAGGAAGAAGAAACGTAAACAGGTCGTGAGGGAACGTTCCAGGAGCCGGAACGTCACATAAGATGGATTCAGGGAATGTGCTCTGGGAGTCGAAGATATTTCTGTGAGCAGCAAGGCATAAAGTCGTAGCCGGGGTTAACCCTTTCCTTGGCAATGATCAGCATTTTTTCATATTTTACATTGTATTTTTTATATTTTTCATATTGATTAGAGAATTGAAAAAGTTCATGGGGGGGGGGGGTCCGATATTAGAGCCCCCCCCCTCACTCATGTGTTTTCGTAATTTTCTGATCAATGTGAGTTCTACAAAAGCAAAAAACTTCCCATTGAATAAAAATGAAAATGTGAGCCCTCGATGAGACAAATGATATTCAGAGTTGTATCCTGTAACTATCACTGGAGGGGATTTGTTGCTCTGTAGAATAAATCTGCCCCTATAGCAAATTTTGCATCTTGTTATTTATATAGAATTAAATTATGGGTGCACTTTTCATACCACTTCAATTCACCCCTTCACCATCCCAACCAGGGATACCAATTGTACGGAAGTTCTTGTACCGCCCGGCGGTGGGAGGAATCTTGCGGTCCCCAAAAAAAGACACCAATGCAATTATAAAACGCCTTTATAAACACTGCGTCTGTCCCTGTCATAGGTCCATATACAGAGGGGTCCCTATAAATAGGCTTGGAGTGTATCCACTATTAGGCCTGATTTACACGAGCGTGTGCGTTTTGCGCGCACAAAAAACACTGCGTTTTGCGCGCGCAAAAGGCACTTGACAGCTCCGTGTGTCATCCGTGTATGATGCGCGGCTGCGTGATTTTCGCGCAGCCGCCATCATAGAGATGAGGCTAGTCGACGCCCGTCACTGTCCAAGGTGCTGAAAGAGCTAACTGATCGGCAGTAACTCTTTCAGCACCCTCGACAGTGACTGCCGATCACAATATACACCAACCTGTGAATCAAAAAAAGACGTTCATACTTACCATGAACTTCCTGCTTCCTCCAGTCCGGTCTCCCGGCCGTTGCCTTGGTGACGCGTCCCTCTCTTGTCATCCGGCCCCACCTCCCAGGATGACGCGGCAGTCCATGAGACCGCTGCAGCCTGTGATTGGCTGCAGCCTGTGCTTGGCCTGTGATTGGCTGCAGCTGTCACTTGGACTGAATTGTCATCCCGGGAGGTCGGACTGGAGGAAGAAGCCGGGAGTTATCGGTAAGTCAGAACCTCTTGTTTTTTTTACACGTTCATGTATATTGTGATCGGAAGTCACTGTCCAGGGTGCTGAACCAGTTAAACTCTTTCAAAACCGTGGGCAGTGACTGTCTCCTGACGTCGCGTACCCGAACATTTTTTGCCGAGTTCGGTCAAAACGAGTTCGGCCGAACCCGGTGAAGTTCGGTGCGCTCATCTCTAATTTGACACTCCGTTTGGATGTTTGTAAACAGAAAAGCACGTGGTGCTTTTATGTTTACATTCATCCTTTTGACAGCTCTTGCGCGAATCACGCAGTTCGCACGGAAGTGCTTCCATGCGGCATGCGTGGTTTTCACGCACCCATTGACTTCAATGGGTGCGTGTTGCGTGAAAAACGCACGATTATAGAACATGTCGTGAGTTTTACGCAACGCACTCGCGCTGCGAAAAATTCACGCATCGTCTACACTGCCCCATAGACTAATATAGGTGCGTACGACACGCGTGAAAAGCACGAGCGTATATTACGCTCGTGTAAATGAGTCCTTAGTGTCATTTTTGTAGGGCTACTGGAGAAGAGACCCCAAATGAACACCTTTAATACCAGTCCGGCACTCCCTGCATGCCTGAATCCCTTAAAGGTGTCAATTTTCAACAAATAAAGGTTCTTTTTTTTTGTATCATTTTCCAGTATGCCTTCTGCATCAATTCCTTACAGTTTTTAGTATCTCTGCTTGCTGTCAATGTGTAGGAAACGACATTCTTTCCTTCCGGTGGACAAAAATCTATCCAGGTCATGTGATGGACGCACAGGTGCACAGCTCGTTACAGTATAATTATCAGCATTCTGTCTTCTAAGGGCTTGTCCACATGTAACGGAATTGCTGCATAAAATTTTACTGCAGAAAATGGTGCGTATTTTGCAGCGTTTTCTCAATGTTGGGGGATGGTGACGTCTCCTCTGAAAAACGCAGCAATTCATTCACTTTCCGCTGCAGAAATTGACATGTACGAAAAATACGGACCACAGGTGAATTTGTGGTTGGAAATTTTACGCAGCGTGTGGATGAGATTTGTTACATTTCCCCCACGTTGCTGCTACTGTATTCTGTATTCTGCTGCGTATTTTCCGCCTGCAGTTCCGGTTAGAAAATATGCAGCAAGTCCGCAACGTGTGGACAAGTCCATACAGCCCGAGCGCCTGTGCGTCCATCATGTGACCAGGACAGATTTGTATCCAGTGGAATAAACAATGAAGATTCCTATAAAATCACTGCAAGCAGAGATAGTGAGAACAATGTGGAATTAATACAGGACGTATATTGGAAAATTGTAAAACCTGTCATTATGCAGTGAATAGCCTTTAGGGTTTTTCAGAATTTTTTTGGGCCGTAAACACCAAGAAAAATGGCTGAAAATACGGGGGGCTGAACGCCTCCAAACATCTGCCTATTGATTTTAATGGAAAAAACGGCGTTTCGTTCCCACAGGGCGTTTTTTTATGCGGCCGTTTCCAAAAACGGCTCGTAAAAAAAAACGCCCCATAAAAAAGTGCATGTCACTTCTTGAGCCGTTTTTCATTGTCTCAATAGAAAAACTGCTCCAAAAACGGTCGTAAAAAAATGCATAAAAAAAACGGCTGAAAATCAGAGTCTGTTTTCGCTTGAAAAGCTCCGTATTTTACATCTGTTTTTCGTTTGCTGTGTGAACAGAGCCTAATTTGCTGATACAGGAATACTCTTGTGAGGTTTGAGGAGCATTTCTCTAACGTCTAATGACTGAGCGTGGAGACCCCCGGATCTCATCAGTCACTCCAGTGTTTCCGGTTATTTCCTCTGAATTCTCTATGAATTTTTTCCAACCGTCTCTTTATAGCTCCAGATTCTCAGTTCAGCGTTGGTAATGGGGGCACGTCCCGGCATGCCACGAGCCTTTCCTTGCCAGTTAAGACCCTCCATAATGTCATTTTGCTGTGAGAGCCTTCGTGATGACCTGGGCCGTGCTTTATATCTGCTGTTTACATGATCTTAATTATTCATGTGCTGCGCGGGTCCACATCTTCCTCGCTGGCTTTCCATTGACCCTTAATAATCCCTTTACCTGGGAGAAGTGATTTGTCTGGAAGCAGAACGAGCCGTTCTGACAATGAACCATCAGAATTATGGCCGCTCCGCTGTGCAGCTTGAAAGATCCCCCCAAGAGTGTCGTACGTCCTCCAAATAGAAATCGAGCCAGGGAAAACAGTCATCCAAAGCTGGTGTTAAGCATTTCATTTATGGCAGCATAAAATAAGATTTATGTCCATCACAGATTATTTGCTCCGTGTTTTCTTCCTAGAGGATCATCTAATGTAATTCTACTAACTCCAGCACGGTGTGGGTTAAAGTTTCTTCCTTTTATTCTACAATAATGTCTGATGTATAACATATGGGAGCTAAAATTATATAGAGAAGATACCCAGGTTATACCAGCATGCTCCATATCACTATATACAAGAAGATGTATAACTTATACCAGCTGTACATATATAATTATATACAGAAGATACCCAGGTTATACCAGCATGCCCCATATCACTATATACAAGAAGATGTATAACTTATACCAGCTGTACATATATAATTATATACAGAAGATACCCAGGTTATACCAGCATGCCCCATATCACTATATACAAGAAGATGTATAACTTATACCAGCTGTACATATATAATTATATACAGAAGATACCCAGGTTATACCAGCATGCTCCATATCACTATATACAAGAAGATGTATAACTTATACCAGCTGTACATATATAATTATATACAGAAGATACCCAGGTTATACCAGCATGCTCCATATCACTATATACAAGAAGATGTGTAACTTATACCAGCTGTACATATATAATTATATACAGAATATACCCAGGTTATACCAGCATGCTCCATATCACTATATACAAGAAGATGTATAACTTATACCAGCTGTACATATATAATTATATACAGAAGATACCCAGGTTATACCAGCATGCTCCATATCACTATATACAAGAAGATGTATAACTTATACCAGCTGTACATATATAATTATATACAGAAGATACCCAGGTTATACCAGCATGCTCCATATCACTATATACAAGAAGATGTATAACTTATACCAGGTGTACATATATAACTATATACAGAAGATACCCAGGTTATACCAGCATGCTCCATATCACTATATACAAGAAGATGTATAACTTATACCAGCTGTACATATATAATTATATACAGAAGATACCCAGGTTATACCAGCATGCTCCATATCACTATATACAGGAAGATGTATAACTTATACCAGCTGTACATATATAATTATATACAGAAGATACCCAGGTTATACCAGCATGCTCCATATCACTGTATACAAGAAGATGTATAACTTATACCAGCTGTACATATATAATTATATACAGGAGATACCCAGGTTATACCAGCATGCTCCATATCACTATATACAAGAAGATGTATAACTTATACCAGCTGTACATATATAATTATATACAGGAGATACCCAGGTTATACCAGCATGCTCCATATCACTATATACAAGAAGATGTATAACTTATACCAGCTGTACATATATAATTATATACAGAAGATACCCAGGTTATTCCAGCATGCTCCATATCACTATATACAAGAAGATGTATAACTTATACCAGGTGTACATATATAACTATATACAGAAGATACCCAGGTTATACCAGCATGCTCCATATCACTATATACAAGAAGATGTATAACTTATACCAGCTGTACATATATAATTATATACAGAAGATACCCAGGTTATACCAGCACGCTCCATATCACTATATACAAGAAGATATATAACTTATACCAGCTGTACATATATAATTATGTACAGAAGATACCCAGGTTATACCAGCATGCTCCATATCACTATATACAAGAAGATGTATAACTTATACCAGCTGTACATATATAATTATATACAGAAGATACCCAGGTTATACCATTATGCTCCATATCACTATATACAAGAAGATGTATAACTTATACCAGCTGTACATATATAATTATATATAGAAGATACCCAGGTTATATCAGCATGCTCCATATCACTATATACAAGAAGATGTATAACTTATACCAGCTGTACATATATAATTATATACAGAATATACCCAGGTTATACCAGCATGCTCCATATCACTATATACAAGAAGATGTATAACTTATACCAGCTGTACATATATAATTATATACAGAAGATACCCAGGTTATACCAGCATGCTCCATATCACTATATACAAGAAGATGTATAACTTATACCAGCTGTACATATATAACTATATACAGAAGATTCCCAGGTTATACCAGCATGCTCCATATCACTATATACAAGAAGATGTATAACTAATACCAGCTGTACATATATAATTATATACAGGAGATACCCAGGTTATACCAGCATGCTCCATATCACTATATACAAGAAGATGTATAACTTATACCAGCTGTACATATATAATTATATACAGAAGATACCCAGGTTATTCCAGCATGCTCCATATCACTATATACAAGAAGATGTATAACTTATACCAGGTGTACATATATAACTATATACAGAAGATACCCAGGTTATACCAGCATGCTCCATATCACTATATACAAGAAGATGTATAACTTATACCAGCTGTACATATATAATTATATACAGAAGATACCCAGGTTATACCAGCACGCTCCATATCACTATATACAAGAAGATATATAACTTATACCAGCTGTACATATATAATTATATACAGAAGATACCCAGGTTATACCAGCATGCTCCATATCACTATATACAAGAAGATGTATAACTTATACCAGCTGTACATATATAATTATATACAGAAGATACCCAGGTTATACCATTATGCTCCATATCACTATATACAAGAAGATGTATAACTTATACCAGCTGTACATATATAATTATATATAGAAGATACCCAGGTTATATCAGCATGCTCCATATCACTATATACAAGAAGATGTATAACTTATACCAGCTGTACATATATAATTATATACAGAATATACCCAGGTTATACCAGCATGCTCCATATCACTATATACAAGAAGATGTATAACTTATACCAGCTGTACATATATAATTATATACAGAAGATACCCAGGTTATACCAGCATGCTCCATATCACTATATACAAGAAGATGTATAACTTATACCAGCTGTACATATATAACTATATACAGAAGATTCCCAGGTTATACCAGCATGCTCCATATCACTATATACAAGAAGATGTATAACTAATACCAGCTGTACATATATAATTATATACAGGAGATACCCAGGTTATACCAGCATGCTCCATATCACTATATACAAGAAGATGTATAACTTATACCAGCTGTACATATATAATTATATACAGAAGATACCCAGGTTATTCCAGCATGCTCCATATCACTATATACAAGAAGATGTATAACTTATACCAGGTGTACATATATAACTATATACAGAAGATACCCAGGTTATACCAGCATGCTCCATATCACTATATACAAGAAGATGTATAACTTATACCAGCTGTACATATATAATTATATACAGAAGATACCCAGGTTATACCAGCACGCTCCATATCACTATATACAAGAAGATATATAACTTATACCAGCTGTACATATATAATTATATACAGAAGATACCCAGGTTATACCAGCATGCTCCATATCACTATATACAAGAAGATGTATAACTTATACCAGCTGTACATATATAATTATATACAGAAGATACCCAGGTTATACCATTATGCTCCATATCACTATATACAAGAAGATGTATAACTTATACCAGCTGTACATATATAATTATATATAGAAGATACCCAGGTTATATCAGCATGCTCCATATCACTATATACAAGAAGATGTATAACTTATACCAGCTGTACATATATAATTATATACAGAATATACCCAGGTTATACCAGCATGCTCCATATCACTATATACAAGAAGATGTATAACTTATACCAGCTGTACATATATAACTATATACAGAAGATTCCCAGGTTATACCAAATGCTCCATATCACTATATACAAGAAGATGTATAACTAATACCAGCTGTACATATATAACTATATACAGAAGATTCCCAGGTTATACCAGCATGCTGCATATCACTATATACAGGAAGATGTATAACTTATACCAGCTGTACATATATAATTATACACAGAAGATACCCAGGTTATACCAGCATGCTCCGTATCACTATATACAAGAAGATGTATAACTTATACCAGCTGTACATATATAATTATATAGAGAAGATACCCAGGTCATACCAGCATGCTCCATATCACTATATACAGGAAGATGTATAACTTATACCAGCTGTACATATATAATTATATACAGAAGATACCCAGGTTATACCAGCATGCTCCATATCACTATATACAAGAAGATGTATAACTTATACCAGCTGTACATATATAATTATATATAGAAGATACCCAGGTTATACCAGCATGTTCCATATCACTACATACAAGAATATGTATAACTTATACCAGATGTACATATATAATTATATACAGAAGATACCCAGGTTATAACAGCATGCTCCATATCACTATATACAAGAAGATGTATAACTTATACCAGCTGTACATATATAATTATATACAGGAGATACCCAGGTTATACCAGCATGCTCCATATCACTATATACAAGAAGATGTATAACTTATACCAGCTGTACATATATAACTATATACAGAAGATTCCCAGGTTATACCAGCATGTTCCATATCACTATATACAAGAAGATGTATAACTTATACCAGCTGTACATATATAATTATATACAGAAGATACCTAGGTTATACCAGCATGCTCCATATCACTATATACAAGAAGATGTATAACTTATACCAGGTGTATATATATAATTATATACAGAAGATACCCGGGTTATACCAGCTGTACATATATAATTATATACAGGAGATACCCAGGTTATACCAGCATGCTCCATATCACTATATACAAGAAGATGTATAACTTATACCAGCTGTACATATATAACTATATACAGAAGATTCCCAGGTTATACCAGCATGCTCCATATCACTATATACAAGAAGATGTATAACTAATACCAGCTGTACATATATAATTATATACAGAAGATACCCAGGTTATACCAGCATGCTCCATATCACTATATACAAGAAGATGTATAACTTATACCAGCTGTACATATATAACTATATACAGAAGATTCCCAGGTTATACCAGCATGCTGCATATCACTATATACAGGAAGATGTATAACTTATACCAGCTGTACATATATAATTATACACAGAAGATACCCAGCTTATACCAGCATGCTCCATATCACTATATACAAGAAGATGTATAACTTATACCAGCTGTACATATATAATTATATAGAGAAGATACCCAGGTCATACCAGCATGCTCCATATCACTATATACAGGAAGATGTATAACTTATACCAGCTGTACATATATAATTATATACAGAAGATACCCAGGTTATACCAGCATGCTCCATATCACTATATACAAGAAGATGTATAACTTATACCAGCTGTACATATATAACTATATACAGAAGATTCCCAGGTTATACCAGCATGCTCCATATCACTATATACAAGAAGATGTATAACTAATACCAGCTGTACATATATAATTATATACAGGAGATACCCAGGTTATACCAGCATGCTCCATATCACTATATACAAGAAGATGTATAACTTATACCAGCTGTACATATATAATTATATACAGAAGATACCCAGGTTATTCCAGCATGCTCCATATCACTATATACAAGAAGATGTATAACTTATACCAGGTGTACATATATAACTATATACAGAAGATACCCAGGTTATACCAGCATGCTCCATATCACTATATACAAGAAGATGTATAACTTATACCAGCTGTACATATATAATTATATACAGAAGATACCCAGGTTATACCAGCACGCTCCATATCACTATATACAAGAAGATATATAACTTATACCAGCTGTACATATATAATTATATACAGAAGATACCCAGGTTATACCAGCATGCTCCATATCACTATATACAAGAAGATGTATAACTTATACCAGCTGTACATATATAATTATATACAGAAGATACCCAGGTTATACCATTATGCTCCATATCACTATATACAAGAAGATGTATAACTTATACCAGCTGTACATATATAATTATATATAGAAGATACCCAGGTTATATCAGAATGCTCCATATCACTATATACAAGAAGATGTATAACTTATACCAGCTGTACATATATAATTATATACAGAATATACCCAGGTTATACCAGCATGCTCCATATCACTATATACAAGAAGATGTATAACTTATACCAGCTGTACATATATAACTATATACAGAAGATTCCCAGGTTATACCAAATGCTCCATATCACTATATACAAGAAGATGTATAACTAATACCAGCTGTACATATATAACTATATACAGAAGATTCCCAGGTTATACCAGCATGCTGCATATCACTATATACAGGAAGATGTATAACTTATACCAGCTGTACATATATAATTATACACAGAAGATACCCAGGTTATACCAGCATGCTCCATATCACTATATACAAGAAGATGTATAACTTATACCAGCTGTACATATATAATTATATAGAGAAGATACCCAGGTCATACCAGCATGCTCCATATCACTATATACAGGAAGATGTATAACTTATACCAGCTGTACATATATAATTATATACAGAAGATACCCAGGTTATACCAGCATGCTCCATATCACTATATACAAGAAGATGTATAACTTATACCAGCTGTACATATATAATTATATATAGAAGATACCCAGGTTATACCAGCATGTTCCATATCACTACATACAAGAATATGTATAACTTATACCAGATGTACATATATAATTATATACAGAAGATACCCAGGTTATAACAGCATGCTCCATATCACTATATACAAGAAGATGTATAACTTATACCAGCTGTACATATATAATTATATACAGGAGATACCCAGGTTATACCAGCATGCTCCATATCACTATATACAAGAAGATGTATAACTTATACCAGCTGTACATATATAACTATATACAGAAGATTCCCAGGTTATACCAGCATGTTCCATATCACTATATACAAGAAGATGTATAACTTATACCAGCTGTACATATATAATTATATACAGAAGATACCTAGGTTATACCAGCATGCTCCATATCACTATATACAAGAAGATGTATAACTTATACCAGGTGTATATATATAATTATATACAGAAGATACCCGGGTTATACCAGCTGTACATATATAATTATATACAGGAGATACCCAGGTTATACCAGCATGCTCCATATCACTATATACAAGAAGATGTATAACTTATACCAGCTGTACATATATAACTATATACAGAAGATTCCCAGGTTATACCAGCATGCTCCATATCACTATATACAAGAAGATGTATAACTAATACCAGCTGTACATATATAATTATATACAGAAGATACCCAGGTTATACCAGCATGCTCCATATCACTATATACAAGAAGATGTATAACTTATACCAGCTGTACATATATAACTATATACAGAAGATTCCCAGGTTATACCAGCATGCTGCATATCACTATATACAGGAAGATGTATAACTTATACCAGCTGTACATATATAATTATACACAGAAGATACCCAGGTTATACCAGCATGCTCCATATCACTATATACAAGAAGATGTATAACTTATACCAGCTGTACATATATAATTATATAGAGAAGATACCCAGGTCATACCAGCATGCTCCATATCACTATATACAGGAAGATGTATAACTTATACCAGCTGTACATATATAATTATATACAGAAGATACCCAGGTTATACCAGCATGCTCCATATCACTATATACAAGAAGATGTATAACTTATACCAGCTGTACATATATAATTATATATAGAAGATACCCAGGTTATACCAGCATGTTCCATATCACTACATACAAGAATATGTATAACTTATACCAGATGTACATATATAATTATATACAGAAGATACCCAGGTTATACCAGCATGCTCCATATCACTATATACACAAGAAGATGTATAACTTATACCAGCTGTACATATATAATTATATACAGAAGATACCCGGGTTATACCAGCTGTACATATATAATTATATACAGGAGATACCCAGGTTATACCAGCATGCTCCATATCACTATATACAAGAAGATGTATAACTTATACCAGCTGTACATATATAACTATATACAGAAGATTCCCAGGTTATACCAGCATGCTCCATATCACTATATACAGGAAGATGTATAACTTATACCAGCTGTACATATATAATTATATACAGAAGATACCCAGGTTATTCCAGCATGCTCCATATCACTATATACAAGAAGATGTATAACTTATACCAGCTGTACATATATAACTATATACAGAAGATTCCCAGGTTATACCAGCATGCTCCATATCACTATATACAGGAAGATGTATAACTTATACCAGCTGTACATATATAATTATATACAGAAGATGCCCAGGTTATACCAGCATGCTCCATATCACTATATACAAGAAGATGTATAACTTATACCAGCTGTACATATATAATTATATACAGAAGATAGCCAGGTTACACCAGCATGCTCCATATCACTATATACAAGAAGATGTATAACTTATACCAGCTGTACATATATAATTATATACAGAAGATACCCAGGTTATACCAACATGCCCCATATCACTATATACAAGAAGATGTATAAATTATACCAGCTGTACATATATAACTATATACAGAAGATTCCCAGGTTATACCAGCATGCTCCATATCACTATATACAAGAAGGTGTATAACTTATACCAGCTGTACATATATAATTATATACAGGAGATACCCAGGTTATACCGGCATGCTTCATATTACTATATACAAGAAGATGTATAACTTATACCAGCTGTACATATATAATTATATACAGAAGATTCCCAGGTTATACCAGCATGCTCCATATCACTATATACAGGAAGATGTATAACTTATACCAGCTGTACATATACAATTATATACAGGAGATACCCAGGTTATACCGGCATGCTCCATATCACTATATACAAGAAGATGTATAACTTATACCAGCTGTACATATATAATTATATACAGAAGATACCCAGGTTATACCGGCATGCTCCATATCATTTTATTTTTCTGTCTCTTCCTAGTGTGATGTAATTCAGGACAAGTTTATGTTGATCATCATTGACATTTCATCTTCTTTCTCAGTTTCCTCCACAGCAAAGTTTTTTTTCCAATTTAGTTTCCGGTATTGGTGTGAAATAATTTTCCTCTTCTTGCATGAAATGATGTGCGATTATTTGAGTCCTGGAGGTGTAAAGAGGAGAGCAGTGATTTGGATGAGTATCAGACGTTATCTCTTTACTAGAGACTATTGTTTGTGTTGAACGTTCTTCGTCCGCGGAATTTCAATAGCGCTCAGTGTCCGTCTCGTCCTACGAGCCTCGGATCTAATTCATAAATCTTCCCTTGTCACTAATTTGACACTTCGTTTTGACAGCTCGCTTATGGCTTAAAGGTTCTAGGGAAGTGACAAGATTTCCCGGCCATTCATTCTGAGTGATTGGTTTTGTGTCTCTGGGCGGTTTATTGACGGCCGAGTAAACATGGAGTCAGAATCCCATAGAGATCCCCCTATTCCAAGAGGCGGGAAATAAAAGATAGTCGGTTAAGTACCTGCCGGCTACGGCTGCTCGGGCCGCGGTCACACTTTCGCTGTTATCTGTGGCTCCTGCTCGGCCTCTTTTTTACCTCATTTGCTTTTTCTATTTGGAGATATTGAACATTGTGATAAAAAAAGAAACATTACGTGTCAAAATGTAGCAACGTGTGCAGCGGCGTGGATGTGAATGTATCGAATGTGGAGCAATAAAAAATACTGCACTGGGGTTTCCAGTCTTTGGTAAACCATGAAATGTTCTCATCATTGTCATTTATTTTACTTGAATGAGTCCAAACGTCAGCGCTGATTAATTACGTAACATCTTTAGGCCCTGTTCACACAGAGTTTTTTTGCAGGCAAAGAATCTGCCTCAAAATTCGGTTTGGAATATTGAGCCAGATTTTCCTCTGCCTGTACGCCGATTTTCACAGCCTTTTTGGCTGCGTTTTTCGCCAACGGCCATTGAGCGCTGTGGCCAAAAAACGCAGCGAAATGCGCTTTCTCTGCCTTCCACTGATGTCAATGGGAGGTCAGAGACGTAAACGCCCGAAGATAGGGCATGTCGCTTCTTTTTCCCGCGAGACGGTTTTTCCGCTCGCGGGACAAAATGCCTCCGCCTCCCATTGAAATCAATGGGAGCCATTTTCGGGCGTTTTTTGGCGCGTTTTCCGACGCGGTTTCCGCGTCAAAAAATGTGTAAAAAAACTCAGTGTGAACTGACCCTTATATTTGGAGCCCCTAACCCTTAATCCCCTTAAACCTGTTTTGCGGGAATCATGTTAACCCTTTCCCGCCGCAGCAATTTTTCAGATTTTCACTTTCGTTTTTTCCTCCCCACTTTCCAAAAGCCATAACTTTTTTATGTTCCATGAATATTGCCGTATGAGGGCTTGTTTTTTTCAGGACGAGTTGTAGATTTTCATGACACCATTTATTGTCCCATATAATGTAGTGGGAAAGTGGAAAATAATATTTGTGGGATGGAATAGGAAAAAAACAGCGATTCCTCAATATTTTGGGGGCTTTTGTTTTTATGGCCTTCACCATGTGGTAAAAACTTCATGTGTACTTTGTTCTGCAGGTAATTACGATTACAGCGATAC
Source organism: Rhinoderma darwinii (assembly GCF_050947455.1). Taxonomy (NCBI): domain Eukaryota; kingdom Metazoa; phylum Chordata; class Amphibia; order Anura; family Rhinodermatidae; genus Rhinoderma; species Rhinoderma darwinii. The sequence continues at coordinate 5,401,809 of NC_134692.1, forward strand.
CAAATTTATATAGTTTGTTTTTTGTTTTGCTACTTTTACAAGGAAAAAAATGTTTGCTAAAAATAAAATGAGATTTTTGTCGCCACATTCTGAGAGGCAGAACTGTTTTATTTTTCCATGTATTGAGCGGTGCCAGGGCTTTTGTTTTGTGGCGCGAGCTGTAGTTTCTATTGCTACCATTTTAGGCTACATAAGACTTTTTAAATCACTTTTTATAAAAAAAAAATTGTGGGAGATAAAGGGACTAAAAATCAGCGATCCTGTCGTTTTTAATTTATTTATTTTTTTCACTTACCCTTACCGTGAGGACTAGATAATGATATATTGTAATAGTTCAGACTTTTACGGACGGGTCGATACCAGTGATGTTAATTTTTATTTATTTTTTACATTGTGCTTGAGGGAAAATAGGAAAAGAGGATTTTTTTAACTTTTAATTTTAACATATTTTTTTATTTATTATAAAAACTTTATTGAACTTTTTTTTTTACTTGTCCTCCTAGGGGACTTGAAGCAGCGATCGTTGGATCGCTTGCATGATATACTGCAATATTAATGTATCGCAGTATATCGTGATGCTGACACTGTCCTACGAAGCCCTGCCGGTCCGGAGGAAGGGCTTCATAGGAGTACAAAGATGGCGGACCTGGGGACCTTCATCAGGCCCCCAGGCTGCCATGCCAACCAATGGCACCCCGCGATCACATCGCAGGGGTGCCTTTGCAACGTTACAGGGGGTCATCCCCCTGTTTCTAGTCATTTAAATGACACATTCGCTATTGACCACGACATTTAACGGGTTGAACGAGCGGAACCTGCTCCATACCCCCCATGCGGCGTATATATATATAGCAGATGTCGGGAAAGGGTTAAGCAACCACGATTTGACCATACCATATAAATATACCCTAAGGCCAGGATCACACATGCAGTTTTGATGAAGGTTTTGTTTCAGTTTTTGGCGTTTTTTTGTGCCAAAGTCAGAAGTGGAACCAAAAGGAAGGAAAGTTATAACGAAAAGATTGAAGCATTATTATTTCTTATTTCTTTTGTGTTCAAACTTGTGTTTGGTTTAAGAAAAATTAGCCAAAAACGGCATCAAAACTGTGTGGTCCTGGCCTAGGGGTGTGTTCACACGTGCAGGATTTTTGATGCAGTTTTTGAAGCCAAAACAAGAAGTGGATCATAAAGGCAGAAAAGGTATAAAGGCCAGAAAATACTCGTATGTGAAAGCAAAGAAGTTTGGTTTTGGCTTCAAAAGCTGCGTAAAAAATCCTGATTAAAATCTGCACATGTGAATACACTCCGGGGGAGATTTATTAAGACTGGCGTTTTATTCACTAAGCCCCACCCACTCTTGGAAACGTGACATGGGCAGCGTAATTGCATCAAAAGCTGCATCACAATCAATTTTTGTTATGCAAATTGCGATTTTTTTTGCTTTTTCAACATTTCTATGACATAAAACTGGCGTAAAAAAGTAAATGAATTTCCCCCTGAGGGTACGCTCACACGGCTAATTTTCAGCCATTTTTCGGGCCGTAAATACGGGGGCTGAATGCCTCCAAACACGTGCCCATTGATTTCAATGGGAAAAAATGCATTTAGATCCCACGGGGCGTTTTTTTACGTGCCGTTTGTACGTTTGTATGTTTACTTAAAAAAACACCCCAGAAAAAAGAAGTGCATGTCACTTCTTGAGCCGTTTTTCATTGTCTCAATAGAAAAACAGCTCCAAAAATGGGCGTAAAAAAAAACGCTTCAAAAAACGCTGAAAATCAGAGGCTGTTTTCCCTTGAAAAGCTCCGTATTTTACGGCCATTTTTAGTCTAGCGTGTGAACATGGCCTTAGAGTATTTTAGGAAACTTGATTTCCACATTTCTTTGATTTTCCGTATTTATTTCTATATCCTAACCAGGGTCTCCTAAAAGCGCCCGTATTATTAAAATGTAACATACGTTTTTTTAAAGCATTTTTGGTGGCGTTTTTCATCTGGTGAACTTAATGGATGTGTCTTTTTTCAACCGTGCTATGTAAGGCCTCATGCACATGGCCGTGTCCGTAATCACGGCCCGCGATTGCAGGCTCGACCGGCTGCGGGCAGCATTTTCTAAGTATGGGAGCACGGCCCGTAAAAAAATGAAAAGTGGGACATGCTTCATAATTCACGGCACAGTTCTAAGGCACGGACACCCTTCCGTAGCGATATGGAAAGGTGTCCGTGGCCAATAGATCCGGGCGGGTCCGTAATTACAAAGTTTTTTTCACGGTCGTGTGCATGGGGCCTAACTATGTAACTACGTGTCATTTTGTTCCTGATTTTTGTCTGTCGTCTTTGAAGTCCTACCGAGAAGCCTATGAAAAGAAACACCTGAAAAAACGCCAGACCCCCGAGCACGCAACGTTTGGAAAAAAACGCCACTGACCACAAAAGTGATTCCACAAACCAGAAAACAGTCGTGTGTTGTGCATTTTATATTTTACTATAGATTTAATGTAACATCTGGCCGCATTAAAAAGCGCATAAAGAACGAGGCAATTAAAAATGCCACGAAAAACGCACAAAAATGCAGTAAAACGCTGGGTGTGAATCCTAAAGTGGATCTCCGGCCAAAGAAGAGTCTTCAGCTCAATGACTAATGTTCTCACGGATCGCTGCGCTGACCCCTCGTTACCCTCCTCCGCTCCGCAGCTGCTGCTCACAGGACAAAACGTCACACGAGAGCGTCACCAACACAACCCCCGCTGGAGCTGGCATGGACCAATCGTGCCCACCCATTCATTATAGTAAATATGGAGGCTGAATTATCTGCTGCAGTCAGACGAGCGTTCTTATCAATGCTTCTTCCCGATTATTGGCCCGCGTAATCTGGGCAGCAAATAGATGAAAAGCGAGTGACGGTTCCTTCTTCGTTTGATCACAAATTCGTTTTTTTCGGTCTATAAAATCATTGCTGCCCGTCCACCCGTGCAAACAAGAAACGTGCGGCCGACTATGATGCAAACTGACTGGGAACCGCGCTGTCGTATAAATGATCGTTCGTCCCCATACATTAAACTTATTAACTTATTAACTTATTATATTATCGATCAGGACTTGTTATGGACAAAAATCTGCCCATGTAGATTAACCCCTTACTGACCTATGACGAAAATACACGGCATGGAGCGGGGGGGGGGGGGGGGGTGAGGTCCGGAGCTGCAGGTGTCAGCTATGTATTATGTATTACAGCTGACGCGCTTCTCTAATGGTCAGGAACAGCGGTCGTGCCGTTCCTGGCCGTTTAACGAGTTAAGTGGTGCAGTCAATAGCGACTGCGGCATTTAAACCGTTAGAGTTAGGAGGGCGGCACCCCCGCCCGAAGCACGATTGGGGAGAAATTTTTTTTATGTGCTCAAGAAGTCCAAAAATGGTACCAGTAAAATCGACAGCTCGTCTCGCAAAATCTAAGCCCTCACACCGCTCAATCCACGGAAAAATAAAAACGTTGTGGCTCCCAGAATGTGGTGAAACAAAACAATTTTTTTTTTAACAAAGTTTTTTTTTGTAAAAGTAGTAAAATATTAAAAAAACTGTATCAATTTGGTATCACCGCAATCGTATTTTGACGCAGAATAAAGTTAAGTTGTCGTTTTTTTTTACCACACGGTGAAAGTAGTAAAAAAAAACAAAAAGAAAAGCAATGGAGGAATTTCGTTTTTTTCCAATTCCACCTCACAAAGATTTTTTTTTTCTATTTCCCGGTACATTATATGATACTTTAAATAGTGCCAATAGAAACTGCAGCTCCTCCCGCTAAAAAATAAGCCCTCACACCGCTCTATTGATGGAAAAATAAAAACGTTATGGCTCTTGGAAGGCGGGGAGTGAAAAACGAAAACGTAAAAACGAAGAATGGCTGGGTCGTTAAGGGGTTAACCTTTAGGGTATGTTCACACGCAGTGTTTTCAGACGTAATTCGGGCATTTTACGCCTCAAATTACGCGTGAAAAAACGGCTCCAATACACCTGCAAACATCTGCCCATTGCTTTCAATGGGTTTTACGATGTTCTGTTCCCACGAGGTCTTATTTTACGTGTCGCTGTCAAAATACGGCGCGTAAAAAGAAGCCCGCATGAAAGAAGTGCATGTCAGTAGCCGTTTTTCATTGACTCCATTGAAAAACAGCTCCAATAACGTCCGTAAAATACGCAGCGAAAAATGCGAGTTGCTACAAAAACGTCTGAAAATCAGAAGCTGTTTTCGCCTGAAAACAGCTCCGTATTTTCAGACGTTTTTGGTCACTGCGTGTGAACAGCGCCTTATATGGTGAAGGCAAAGTATTAGATGAAAGCACAAGCGCTCTGTTACCCTGGGAGGTGTTTCTTCTCTGCTCATGGTCACCTCCTGCTGAGTAAGGCCTCATTTAGACGAACGTGATATACGTCCGTGCGACTCGCGTGCTTTTCACGCGGGTCGCACGGACCTATACAAGTCTATGGGGGCATGCAAACAGTCCGTGAGTTTTGCTTAGCGTGAGTGCGCTGAAAAAAACTCACGACATGTTCTAAAAATCTGGGTTTTTCGCGCATTACGCACCCATTGAAGTCAATGGGTGCGTGAAAACTACGGAGGTCGCACGGAAGCACTTCCGTGCGAACTGCGTGATTCGCGCAAGAGCTGTCAAACTGAATGTAAACCGAAAAGCACCACGTACTTTTCTGTTTACAAACATCCGAACGGAGTGTCTTAGAGATGACCGAACCGAACTTCACCGGGTTCGGCCGAACTCGTTTTGACCGAACCCGGCAGGAGACAGTCACTGTCCAGGGTGCTGAAAGAGTTAAACTGTTTCAGCACCCTAGACAGTGACTTCCGATCCCAATATACGTGAACGTGTAAAAAAAAAGTTCTGACTTACCGATAACTCCCGGCTTCTTCCTCCAGTCTGACCTCCCGGGATGACAATTCAGTCCAAGTGACAGCTGCAGCCAATCACAGGCTGCAGCGGTCACATGGACTGTCGCGTCATCCAGGGAGGTGGGGCCAGATGTCAAGAGAGGCGCGTCACCAAGGACGCGTCACCAAGGACGCGTCACCAAGGCAACGGCCGGGAAGTTCTCGGTAAGTACGAACCTCTTTTTTTTTAAACAGGTTACTCGATATGGTGATCGGAATTCACTGTCGAGGGTGCTGAAAGAGTTACTGCCGATCAGTTAACTCTTTCAGCACCCTGGACAGTGACTGACGTCGACTAGCCTCATCTCTATGATGGCGGCTGCGCGAAAATCACGCAGCCGCGCATCATACACCGATGACACACGGAGCTGTCAAGTGCCTTTTGTGCACGCAAAACGCTGCGTTTTTTTGCCTGCGCAAAACGCACACGCTCGTGTAAATGAGGCCTCACTGTCAGAGTGGGGGAAGGGATATGACAACTGCTGTAAGCGAATTAATGCATCAGAAAAGGGGTTGTCACTTTTAAAGAGGCGGAAAGGGAGGGCAATATCATGTGCGACACATTTCATTTTGAGCTGCCATTAGGGGGCAGTAACTCGACTTTATTAAACAGATCTTAATTTAAAGGGCCAGTCTTTTCTGTTTCTCTTTAATTTTGCATTCCTCTCATGGACAACATAGAGCAAAAAAGCAATTGATTAATTCTTCTTTATACATTTCCACTATTTGCTCTTAGTGTTAAAGGCGTCAACCTAGTTATGATGGGATCAGGAACGATTGGGAACCTCGGGGTCAGGCTGACATTACGTACATGGGCGATTTATTAATATCATCATTATTAGCTCTATGATTTTGTACTTTGTATACGGTGGGAGCGCCCGGCGGCTGCCGTCCTGTTTATTCCAGGCTGATACATTTGCCCTCTGTATAATAAACCTCTGGCCTCTGGCTATGTGCCCGGGAGAAAAGAAAGCTTTGATGTCAGACAAAAACGGCGCGGCACTTGCCAGCGTGTGGATTTCAAACACCACTAATCTTGCTGTGTGTCTTTCTCTGCCTCGCTCCTTCCTTGTACGCCATTGTCCTTCTAAGTGAATTTCCGTGTAGCGCTGATGCTGGATCAATATTTGGCCACCTTTTTTTTTTCATCTAATGGTGAAAAATAATTCTCCGGCTTAATTGTTCAATATCTCTGTATACAGAATCCTATATATCCAAATATACAGACCCCTATGCCTATCCTATTATGCATAATCCTATACCTGCCTTAGTGTCCATAAATCCTATATATATATCCAAATATACAGACCCCTATACCTATCCTATTATGCATAATCCTATACCTGCCTCAGTGTACAGAATCCCATATATATCCAAATATACAGACCCCTATACCTATCCTATATGCATAATCCTAAACCTGCCTGAGTGTATAGAATCCTACATACATATAGCCAAATATACAGACCACTTTACCTATCCTAGTATGCAGAATCTTATACCTGCCTCAGTGTTAAAATATTATACATATCCTAGTATTCAGACCTCCACGCCTGCCCCAGTACACACAGCCTTATATATATGTCCCAGTAAGGGGTGGATTTAGGGGGGTGACGATGGGGGCAATCTGGATCCTTATGCCATCTAGCATCATGTAGTGCGCGGCGAGTACCACCTGAGCTAAAGAGTAGCCGGGAGTGGTGAGTGATGAGCGTAAACATCTGATCTGGAATCTGCATTTTTTTCTTCTCTGATCTAGTATCTGGTAATTTTCAAGAGTTTAGGGGATATGATTAATTTGGGCTAAGGTCTGAATTTATTTGTATTGCTATAGAGGCCTGAGATGGCTGCAGTAGCGAGGGGCCAAAGATGTCTCGCCAGCAAACTCTGCACTAGTCAGAAAAAGTCAACATGGCGGTTTGGGTTGAATGGAGAAGAAAATGAAAGAGAATGACTCCCATCAAAGAAGATGTCACCTGTGAGTCACTGGATTTGTAGAGGAGCTGTTACCTCTCCTGACATGTCTGTTATAGGAAATCTAGGAAATCCTTTTATTTCACATGAAATAACAGTTTTGGTGCACCATTACTTAGAACTCTGTGTTGTGACTTTCCTCTGTTATTCTTCCTGGAAATGTATGAACAAGGCCCAGTCTACATGTAGCTCTACTAATGAATTTTAACTATGGAGCTACAGCTGCAGTACAAAGTTGTATGCAATCTTCTGGACTGCAGCTGTCACTCAAAACTTAAAATCAGTCAGCAGCACTACTAAAAGTCGCCGTGTAGTTTCAATTCCCCTTGTCAATAGGATGTATCCCTACACAGACTGATACTGGCAACGATGATTGGAAAATGTCAGTGTGTAGGGACACAGCCCTTTGACAAGAGGAATGGAAACAACCAGTTGTTAATTTATTTATACACTTCTAGGGGGAATAACAGAGGAACTGTACAATGCAGAGTTCTAAAAAAAATATGTTCCCGGATCATAATACAAGTATTTACCCTAACAGACATGTCAGGAGAGGTGACCGGCCTTCTTTACTTGTTATGTATTCTGCCTGTGATTGTGTCTGATCAGTGCTGTATTCTTTTGTATAGTCTGCAGGACGCCAGTGTAGACCTGGTATCTGACCACTATATGGTCACTGCATGGTCACTGCATGGTCAGTGTATGGTCATTGTATCGTCACTGCATTGTCACTGCATGGTTACTGCATGGTCACTGTATGGTCATTGTATGGTCACTTCATGGTCACTGTATGGTCATTGTATGGTCACTTCATGGTCATTGCATGGTCACTGTATGGCCACTTCATGATCACTGCATGGTTCCTGCTTGGTCACTGTATGGTCATTGTATGGTCACTGCATGGTCACTGTATTTTCACTGTATGGTCATTGTATGGTCACTGTATGGACATTGTATGGTCACTGCATGGTCACTGTATGGTCACTGTATTGTCACTGTATGGACATTGTATGGTCACTGTATGGACATTGTATGGTCACTGCATGGTCACTGTATGGTCACTGTATTGTCACTGTATGGACATTGTATGGTCACTGTATGGACATTGTATGGTCACTGCATGGTCACTGTATGGTCACTGTATTGTCACTGTATGGTCACTATATAGTCACAGTATGGTCTTTGTACGGTCACTGTTTGGTCACTGCATGGTTACTCTATGGCGGTGCTTTTATTGTGGTAGTGTACACTTGTCCCTGACTGAAGTAGGTCTGTCCTTGTCCGCATGTTTAAATATTTAATTTAATTTTTTTTTATTTATCCCTTAAATATTTAAGGTAGAAGTGAGTTGCGTGACCAAAGAAAGTGAACTTTGTATTGTGAGCCGCTATTTTTCAGCCCCTCCTAGGATTCAATTATGGACCCCCTTCTTCCCAGTATACAAAGTCCTATACCTGTCCCAGTATACAGTCTTATACCTGTCGCCATATACAGTCTTATACCTGTCCCAGTATACAGTCTTATACCTGTCCCCATATACAGTCTTATACCTGTCCCAGTATACAAAGTTCTATACCTACACCAGTATACAGTGTCCTATACCTGTCCTAATATACTGAGTCTAATACAACTCCCAGTATACAGAGTCCTACCTTATATAATTTTTTTTATAAGAGACCCTAATAGTTGGCGGGCACAAACGTAGAATAATGCAAAGAGAAATGTTCAATTGTATTTGCCAGCTAAGATAGCATTGAGCTAAAATAATTAATAGAGCCCCTCCTCTGACATGTTTCACTAGCGTCTTCAGGGATGATGTCATTAGCCCCTAAACCCCTTAAGACGCTACGTCTGTAGCGAAACATGTCGGGGGGGCACTGTATTAATTCTTTTAGCTCAATGCTATCTTAGCTGGCACATACAATTGAACATTTCATATCTTAGTCGCTGACACCTAGTAGAAACCACTTGAATCAGGTTTTTACCTAATCTCAATTATATATAGGATAGTCAGTGCAATTACCTTATGTAGCGTCCATGGCCACGGGTCTTCCGGTTTACTTACCTTCCGACGCACGCAGCCATGGATCTGTGAGCGCTGGTCCCCTTCCTAGGAGACGCCAGCGCTCACATCCGCTCCGGTCCACTGTGTCCCCTAGGGTGCGCGTGCCCGCTCTTAAAGGGCCAGCGTGCACACATGAAAACAATCATCATCATCATCATCATCATCATCAACTCACATGATTTCCTGGACTATAAGAAGGCCTCTGCCCTTCTGATCCTTGCCTGAGCGTTGTTGTTTGTCTATGCAAATGGTCTCCTAGTGTTTCCCAGTTCCCAGTGTTCCCTGTTCCTGTATCCTGTTTCCTGTATCCCGTGCTATCCTGGTCGAGTGCCATGCTGAGCTGAAGTCGTGCTGTGCTGTTTACCACAACTGTCCTGCTTCACCACCCCTGACGTCTACCTGCTGCCTAGTCCCAGCCGAGCCTGCCTTGCTACTGTCCGAGCTGCCACAGGTACCCTATATGAACTATAGACTGTAACCTGCGCCCTGTTGGCCAGCTGCCATACCGCTAAGGTGGTACGGCACGCAAGTTAAGCAATAAAGTTATCTTATATATCTAAGCTAGTTCTATCAGTCAAAAGTAGTTGGGGAAAAAAACAGGCTCCTATTGCCTTTGGCAATTCTCTTTGCACTATATCTTACATAGTTACATAGTCATATAGTTATATCGTTACATAGTTATATCGTTACATAGTTACAGAGTTACATAGTTACATAGTTACATAATTACAGAGTTACATAGTTATATAGTTACATAGTTATATAGTTACATAGTTATATAGTTACATAGTTATATAGTTACATAGTTACATAGTTATATAGTTACATAGTTATATAGTTATATAGTTATATAGTTACATAGTTATATAGTTACATAGTTATATAGTTACATAGTTATATAGTTACATAGTGATATAGTTATATAGTCACATAGTTCTATAGTTATATAGTTACATAGTTATATAGTTATATAGTTACATAGTTATATAGTTACATAGTTATATAGTTACATAGTTATATAGTTACATAGTTATATAGTTACAGAGTTATATAGTTACATAGTTATATAGTTACATAGTTATAGCGTTACATAATTACATAGTTACAGAGTTATAGAGTTATATAGATACATAGTTCTATAGTCACATAGTTATATAGTCACATAGTTATATAGTTACATAGTTATAGAGTTACATAGTTCTATAGTCACATAGTTATATAGTTACAGAGTTATAGCGTTATATAGTTATATAGTTACAGAGTTATAGAGTTATATAGTTACAGAGTTATATAGTTACAGAGTTACATAGTTATATAGTTACAGAGTTATAGCGTTATATAGTTACATAGTTATATAGTTACAGAGTTACATAGTTATATAGTTACATAGTTATAGAGTTACATAGTTATAGAGTTACATAGTTATATAGTTACATAGTTACATAGTTATATAGTTACAGAGTTATAGAGTTATATAGTTACAGAGTTATATAGTTACAGAGTTACATAGTTATATAGTTACATAGTTAAATAGTTATATAGTTATATAGTTACATAGTTATATAGTTACAGAGTTATAAAGTTATATAGTTACATAGTTATATAGTTACAGAGTTACATAGTTATATAGTTATATAGTTACATAGTTACATAGTTATATAGTTACATAGTTATAGAGTTATATAGTTACATAGTTATATAGTTACATAGTTATATAGTTACATAGTTACATAGTTAGTTACATAGTTATATAGTTACATAGTTATATAGTTATATAGTTACATAGTTACATATTTACATAGTTACATAGTTATATAGTTACATAGTTATATAGTTATATAGTTACATAGTTCTATAGTTATAGAGTTACATAGTTATAGAGTTACATAGTTGTATAGTTACATAGTTATATAGTTACAGAGTTACATAGTTATATAGTTACATAGTTACATAGTTACATAGTTATATAGTTACATAGTTATATAGTTATATAGTTACATAGTTATAGAGTTACATAGTTATAGAGTTACATAGTTATATAATTATATAGTTACATAGTTATATAGTTACATAGTTACAAAGTTACATAGTTACATAGTTATATAGTTACATAGTTATATAGTTACATAGTTATATAGTTACATGGTTATATAGTTACATAGTTATATAGTTATATAGTTACATAGTTACATAGTTATATAGTCACATAGTTATATAGTTATATAGTCACATAGTTACATAGTTATATAGTCACATAGTTATATAGTTATATAGTCACATAGTTACATAGTTATATAGTCACATAGTTATATAGTTACATAGTTATATAGTTACATAGTTATATAGTTACATAGTTACATAGTTATATATTTACATAGTTACATAGTTATATAGTTACATAGTTATATAGTTATATAGTTACATAGTTACATAGTTATATAGTTATATAGTCACATAGTTACATAGTTACATAGTTATATAGTTACATAGTTATATAGTTACAGAGCTACATATTTATATAGTTACAGAGTTACATAGTTACATAGTTATATAGTTGCAGAGTTATATAGTTACAGAGTTACATAGTTATATAGTTACATAGTTATATAGTTACATAGTTATAGAGTTACATAGTTATATAATTATATAGTTACATAGTTATATAGTTATATAGTTACATAGTTATATAGTTATATAGTTACATAGTTATATAGTCACATAGTTATATAGTTATATAGTCACATAGTTACATAGTTATATAGTCACATAGTTACATAGTTATATAGTCACATAGTTATATAGTTACATAGTTATAGAATTACATAGTTATATAGTTATATAGTTACATAGTTATATAGTTATATAGTTACATAGTTATATAGTTATATAGTTACATAGTTATATAGTCACATAGTTATATAGTCACATAGTTACATAGTTATATAGTCACATAGTTATATAGTTACATAGTTATATAGTTACATAGTTATATAGTTATATAGTTACATAGTTACATAGTTATATAGTTATATAGTTACATAGTTGCATAGTTATATAGTCACATAGTTACATAGTTATATAGTTACATAGTTATATAGTTACAGAGTTACATATTTATATAGTTACACAGTTACATAGTTACATAGTTATATAGTTACAGAGTTATATAGTTACAGAGTTACATAGTTATATAGTTACATAGGTATATAGTTATATAGTTACATAGTTATATAGTCACATAGTTATATAGTTACATAGTTATATAGTTACATAGTTATATAGTTATATAGTTACATAGTTATATAGTTACATAGTTATATAGTTACATAGTTATATAGTTACATAGTTACATAGTTATATAGTTATATAGTTACATAGTTATATAGTCACATAGTTACATAGTTATATAGTTATATAGTTACATAGTTATATAGTCACATAGTTACATAGTTATATAGTTACATAGTTACAGTTATATAGTTACATAGTTATATAGTTATATAGTCACATAGTTATATAGTTATATAGTTATATAGTTACATAGTAACATAGTTATATAGTTATATAGTCACATAGTTACATAGTTATATAGTTATATAGTTACATAGTTATATAGTTATATAGTTATATAGTCACATAGTTATATAGTTATATAGTTACATAGTTACATAGTTATATAGTCACATAGTTACATAGTTATATAGTTACATAGTTACATAGTTATATAGTTATATAGTTATATAGTCACATAGTTACATAGTTATATAGTTACATAGTTATATAGTCACATAGTTACATAGTTATATAGTTATATAGTTACATAGTTACATAGTTATATAGTTACATAGTTATATAGTTATATAGTCACATAGTTACATAGTTATATAGTTACATAGTTACAGTTATATAGTCACATAGTTACATAGTTATATAGTTATATAGTTATATAGTTACATAGTTATATAGTTATATAGTCACATAGTTACATAGTTATATAGTTATATAGTTACATAGTTACATAGTTATATAGTTATATAGTTACATAGTTATATAGTTATATAGTCACATAGTTATATAGTTATATAGTTACATAGTTATATAGTTATATAGTTATATAGTCACATAGTTACATAGTTATATAGTTATATAGTTACATAGTTACATAGTTATATAGTCACATAGTTACATAGTTATATAGTTATATAGTTACATAGTTATATAGTTATATAGTTACATAGTTATATAGTTATATTGTTATATAGTCACATAGTTACATAGTTATATAGTTATATAGTTATATAGTTATATAGTCACATAGTTACATAGTTATATAGTCACATAGTTACATAGTTATATAGTTATATAGTTACATAGTTATATAGTTATATAGTTATATAGTCACATAGTTACATAGTTATATAGTTATATAGTTATATAGTCACATAGTTACATAGTTATATAGTTATATAGTTACATAGTTATATAGTTATATAGTTACATAGTTATATAGTTATATAGTCACATAGTCACATAGTTATATAGTTATATAGTTACATAGTTATATAGTTATATAGTTACATAGTTATATAGTTATATAGTCACATAGTTACATAGTTATATAGTTATATAGTTACATAGTTATATAGTTATATAGTTATATAGTCACATAGTTACATAGTTATATAGTTATATAGTTACATAGTTACATAGTTATATAGTCACATAGTTACATAGTTATATAGTTATATAGTTACATAGTTATATAGTTATATAGTTACATAGTTATATAGTTATATAGTCACATAGTCACATAGTTATATAGTTATATAGTTACATAGTTATATAGTTACATAGTTATATAGTTATATAGTTACATAGTTACATAGTTATACAGTTATATAGTTACATAGTTATATAGTTACATAGTTATATAGTTATATAGTTATATAGTCACATAGTCACATAGTTACATAGTTACAGTTATATAGTTACATAGTTACATAGTTATATAGTCACATAGTTACATAGTTATATAGTTACATAGTCACATAGTTACATAGTTATATAGTTACATAGTTATATAGTCACATAGTTACATAGTTATATAGTTACATAGTTATATAGTTATATAGTTACATAGTTATATAGTTATATAGTTATATAGTCACATAGTTATATAGTTACATAGTTACATAGTTATATAGTCACATAGTTACATAGTTATATAGTTATATAGTTACATAGTTATATAGTTATATAGTTACATAGTTATATAGTTACATAGTTATATGTTATATAGTCACATAGTTATATAGTTACATAGTTATATATAGAGATGAGCGAACTTATCAAAAGTTCGGTTCGGCTAGTTCGCCGAATTTCACAAAAAGGTTCGGTTCGGACCGAACTAGTTCTGACCGAACCTGTCACTTACGTGCGCCGAGCATGCTACTGTCCAGGGTGCTGATAAAGTTAATGGGCTGCACTAACTCTTTCAGCAACCTTCACAGTACATGCTCGGCGCGCGGAAAATACCATTTAAATGTAATAAAAAAATAAAAATTATACGTTCGTACTTACTTTCCTCCTGTCCGGCCTCCAGCGATGACGTTTCATCCCTTTCGCCGCTGCAGCCAATCACAGGCTGTAGTGGCGGTCACGCACGTCAGGATGACGCTTCATCCCACGTGACCGCCTCTGCAGCCAATCACAGGCTGCAGCGGCGACATGAATGAAACGTCATCGCTGGAGGCCGGACAGGAGGAAAGTAAGTATGAACGTATTATTATTATTTTTTGGCATGTATGTATGTTGGCATGTATGTATGTATGTATATCTGTGCATGTATGTTGGCATGTATGTATATATGTGCATGTTTGTATGTATATTTGCATGTATATATTTGCATGTATGTATGTATGTTTGCATGTATGTATTTTTGCATGTATGTTGTCATGTATGTATGTTGTCATGTATGTATATATGTGCATGTGTGTATGTATATTTGTATGTATGTATGTATGTATGTTTGCATGTATGTGTGTTTGCATGAATGTATGTTTGCATGTATGTATGCATGTTTGTATGTATATTTGCATGTGTGTATATATATATATATATGTATGTATGTTGTCATGTATGTATGTTGTCATGTATGTATATATGTGCATGTATGTTGTCATGTATGTATACATGTGCATGTTTGTATGTATATTTGCATGTATATATGTTTGCATGTGTGTATGTATGTTTGCATGTATGTATGTTTGCATGTATGTATGTATATATGTGCATGTATGTATGTTTGCATGTTTTTATTTTTGCATGTATGTTTGCATGTATGTTTATATATATGTGCATGTATGTAATTATGTTTGCATGTATTTATGTTTGCATGTATATTTGTGCATGCTTGTATATATGTATGTATGTATCTTTGCATGTTTGTTTGTATGTATGTATGTTTTCATGTGTGTGTGTATGCATGTATGTATGATAGTTTGCATGTATATATGTGTGTATGTTTGCATGTATGTATATTTGCATGTATATATGTGCATGCTTGTATATATGTATGTATGTATATTTGTATATATGTATGTATGGCCATGTATGATACTGTCTGCTGGCGCCCTGTATCTAAGTCAACTTCACGGGAGGCTTCTATACATGGTATAACAGTCAGTATCACACATTAAACTGAATCTAAGCCTACGACATGTTTTATTTCATTATTTTTTTTTTTTACAGGTTTGGTGTTTGGACTACGTCGGTTTCGAGGACTACTTAGATGACGTTTTTGTTTTCTACAATAAAATGGTTAATGAGGGTTGTGTTGGGGGTGCTTTATTTCAATAAAATATTTTATCTATATCTTTGTCTTTTTCTTTTCAAATTTTATTATTACCACTTTAGTAATGGCCGCTGTCTGAGTGACAACATCCATTACTAAGGCGAGGCTTAGTGTTAGCCGGTGCAGAGGCTAACACTAACCACCATTATTACCCCGGTACCCAAAACCACCAGGGGTGCCGGGAAGAGCCAGGTACGATCCAGTACCCGACCATCTGTTGTGATGGTCGGGCCCTGGGGCGGCCGCAGGCTGGTATTATGAGGCTGGGAAGGGCCAAAAACAGTGGACCTTCCCACCCTTGTAATGCTAGGCTGCTGCTGCTGTGTTGTATCTGGCTGGTTATAAAAGTGGGGGGGACCCCACGTCATTTTTTTTAAATTATTTATTTATTTACATATTTTTTTTTAAAAAGACATGGGGTTCCACCCAATTTATCATAACCAGCCACATACAACACAGTGTTATTAGCCTGGGAATGGACAAAACCAGTGGCCCTTCCCACCCATGTAATGCCAGACTGCTGCGGCCTTGTATATGGCTGGTTATAAAAAATGTGGGGGACCCGTCTATTGCTAAATTTGTTAAATTCCAAAAAAAAAACGACGTGGGGGTCCCCCCCATTTTTATAACCAGCCCGATACAACACAGCAGCAGCAGCCTAGCATTACAAGGGTGGGAAGGTCCACTGATTTTGGCCCTTCCCAGCCTCATAATACCAGCCTACGGCCGCCCCAGTACCCGACCATCACAACAGATGGTCGGGTACTGGATCGTACCAAGCTCTTCCCGGCACCCCTGGTGGTGGTGGGTACCGGGGTAATAATGGGTGGTTAGTGCTAGCCTCTGCACCGGCTAACACTAAGTACCGCCTTAATAATGGACGCTGTCAATCAGCCAACTGCCATTATCTAGGCACTAATAAAGTTTGAAAAAAAACCACAAAGACAATTCTTTTTTATTGAAATAAGAAATCCCCAACAAAACCCTCGTTAACCATTTTATTAAAATTTGAAAAAAACGCAGATCTACGCAGTAGTCCAACGAATCGAAGATGTAGTCCAATCGGTACATCAAAATCTGCAACAACATAAAAAAACAGTTATCAATGTGAACAATACCAATACTTCTACTCACCTATACACATATATACACGCACACACAAACAAACAACCATACACAGACACACACATATATACACAAACACAACAAGATATACACACACACATAAACAGACAAACACACACATATACACGAACTCACACATATACAAACAAAAACACACATATCCAAACACACACACAGTTATACACACATACCCAAACACACATATACACAAACACATATACACAAACACACCCATATATACACACAAACACACACTCACAAAAAAACACACAAACATCTACACACAAACATATACACAAATACACCCATATATACACAAACATATACACAAACACACCCATATATACACACACACATATAAAAACAAAAACAGACAAAGTCACATACCCAAACACACATATATACACAAACACACACATACATACACAAACACGGTTTCTTTTAAATGCTGCTGGGGAACCCGCTCGATCCACTATATAAGGCTGCGCTACAGTGCAGCATTTAAAAGAAACAGGATCCTGACCTGTCCATAGAGTTTAAGGCAGCACAGAGTATTTCAGGAGATGAGCGTGCAGATTCAGTGCTGCTGCGAACTCTGCTCTTACCATTACGTAGCTCTCAGTCTGTTACCTCTCATCCACTCCTGTCCTCCAGAACACCTTCACATGATTGGCAAGTCACCACGTAATGGTAAGAGCAGAGTTCACAGCAGCACAGAGTATTTCAGGAGATGAGCGTGCGGATCTTGTGCGGGGTGGTGACTTGCCAATCATGTGAAGGTGTTATTGAGGACAGGAGTGGAGGAGAGGTAACAGACTGAGCTACGTAATGGTAAGAGCAGAGTTCACAGCAGCACTGAATCTGCACGCTCCTCTCCTGAAATACTCTGTGCTGCTGTGAACTCTGTTCTTACCATTACGTAGCTCAGTCTGTTACATCTCCTCCACTCCTGTCCTCAATAACACCTTCACATGATTGGCAAGTCACCACCACGCACAAGATCCGCACGCTCATCTCCTGAAATACTCTGTGCTGCTGTGAACTCTGCTCTTACCATTACGTGGTGACTTGCCAATCATGTGAAGGTGTTCTTGAGGACAGGAGTGGAGGAGAGATAACAGACTGAGAGCTACGTAATGGTAAGAGCAGAGTTCACAACAGCACTGAATCTGCACGCTCATCTCCTGAAATACTCTGTGCTGCCTTAAACTCTGTGGACAGGTCAGGATCCTGTTTCTTTTAAATGCTGCACTGTAGCGTAGCCTTATATAGTGAATCGAGCGGGTTCCCTAGCAGCATTTAAAAGAAACAGGATCCTGACCTGTCCACAGAGTTTAAGGCAGCACAGATTATTTCAGGAGATGAGCACGGGCAGCCGTTCGTTTTTCCGAGCCGTGCTCCCATCATGCACACGACCGTAAAAACACCCGTTATTACGCAATAACGGGCTCATAGACTTCTGTTACCCACGGGTACCTTTCCGTATTCTCACGGGAAGGTGCCCGTGCCGTTAAAAAAATAGAACATGTTCTATTTTTCTATTTTACGGGCCGTGCTGCTATAATTATAATGACAGCACGGTTCGCAAAAGCGGCCGGCTGCCCGTGGCCGGCCGGCCGTGCTCGTAGTTACGAGTCGTAATTACGAGCACGGCCCGTAAAATAAAAAAATAGAACATGTTCTATCTTTTTAACGGCACGGGCACCTTCCCGTGAGAAAACGGGAAGGTACCCGTGGCTAACAGAAGTCTATGGGCCCGCTATTTCGGGTCGTAATTACGACCCGTGATAACGGGTGTTTTTATGGTCGTGTGCATGAGGCCCCGTAATGACGGGTGGCTACATGTGTGCACCCGTCATTACGGCAGCGTTGCTAGGCGACGTCAGTAAGGGTATGTGCACACACACTAATTACGTCCGTAACTGACGGACGTATTTCGGCCGCAAGTACCGGACCGAACACACTGCAGGGAGCCGGGCTCCTAGCATCATACTTATGTACGATGCTAGGAGTCCCTGCCTCTCCGTGGAACTACTGTCCCGTACTGAAAACATGATTACAGTACGGGACAGTTGTCCTGCAGCGAGGCAGGGACTCCTAGCGTCGTACATAACTATGATGCTAGGAGCCCGGCTCCCTGCACTGTGTTCGGTCCGGTACTTGCGGCCGAAATACGTCCGTCATTTACGGACGTAATTAGTGTGTGTGCACATACCCTAAATAGTCACTGTCCAGGGTGTTGAAAGAGTTAACTGATCGGCAGTAACTGTTTCAGTACCCTGGACAGTGACTACCGATCACAGTACCTGTAAAAAAAAAGACGTTCATACTTACCGAGAACTTTCTGCTTCCTCCAGTCCGGTCTCCTGGCCGTTGCCTTGGTGACGCGTCCCTCTCGACATCCGGCCCGACATTCATTGATGACGATGCAGCCCATGTGAGCGCTGCAGCCAATCACAGGCTGCCGCGGCCTCTGCAGCCAATCACAGGCTGCAGAGGCCTCTGCAGCCAATCACAGGCTGCCGCGTCAGAAAAGGTCGGACTGGAGGAAGAAGAGGGACTCGTCAACAAGACAACGACCGGGTACGTATGAAATGCTTTTTATTTTATTTTTAATCAGCAGCCTCTTTTCTCTATCAGTGATTGATAGAGATAAGTGGCTGCCGATTTGTATAATGTTTTTGACCGGGTTCGGTCAAAACGGGTTCGGCCGAACCCGGTGAAGTTCGGATTCGCTGCGAACCGAACTTTACCGGAAGTTCGGACCGAAACCGGGTTCGGTTGTCCCGGTTCGCTCATCTCTAGTTATATAGTTACATAGTTATATAGTTATATAGTCACATAGTTACATAGTTATATAGTTACATAGTTAGTTATATAGTTACATAGTTATATAGTTATATAGTCACATAGTTACATAGTTATATAGTTACATAGTTAGTTATATAGTTACATAGTTATATAGTTACATTTGAGGAGGTTTTACATGGGACAGGATATATAAGTTAGTCATGTCCCCCCTTAGTCGTCTCTTCTCATAGGTTTAATTATTTTAATCTTTCCTTATAACTTAGATTCTCAATGCCCCTTATTAGTTTAGTTGCTCTTCTTTGTATTTGTACCTGTCCCAGTATATAGAGTCTTATATCTGCCCTAGTATATACAGTCCTATACCTTTGCCCGGTATATAAAATCCTAGATCTTTCCCAGTATACAGTGTCCTAAACCTGTCCCAGTATATAAAGTCCTAGACTTGTCCCAGTATATAAAGTCCTAGACCTGTCCCAGTATACAGAGTCCTATACCTGCCCCAGTACAGTCCTTTACCTTCCCTAGTATATAAAGTCCTACACCTGTCCTAGTATACACTGTCCTATACCTGTCCTAGTATACAGTCCTATACATGTCCCAGTATACAGAGTCCTATACCTGCCCCAGTATACACAGTCCTATACATGCTCCAGTATATAAAGTCTTAGACCTGTCCCTTCATACAGAGTCCTATACCTGTCCCAGCATATAGAATGCAATACATGTCCATTCTTCATTTGAACCCTGTAATAAGGAGACGCTTATAAGATTCCGCGGTCTTGTTATACGGGGCTATAGATCATATATCTGCGCTGACAGTTGCTTGTTTATAATGTCCCTATATCCTCCGCATTTCCTTTTCTTCTCTCTGTGTCCTGAACGCTGTTTTATAGCTTGAAGAGTTTTGTCACCCAGTAAATAGTAGCACGCCTCTCGCCTCGCAATCATCCTGCAGATCACTGAGCCACAGCTGTTTCTAGAACTATCCAAAATGGCTGCCTTCCAGGCAGATGCCAATATATGGAGGCGGAAAGTGCACATTCAGACTCAATGTAATTACTTATGAAGTGGCGTTCCATATGTTTGGCCAGATCTCATGGGATTACTGTTTATATTCCAAGAGAAATATATTGCAAATTACAGGGTCACAAAAGAACGCTTATTCTACCATATTGTACTGCTGCGCTGGCAGCGCGGGGAGGGGACGGTTGGAGAAGATTATTTAGCTCAATGGCTGACATACAGAATGTGCGAGGACCTTATCAGACTGTATACAGTGCACATTGCAGTATGAAGCATTAGTTATCCTGTACTGATGCTCAGTTATGTCCTGTATTATACTCCAGAGCTGCATTCATGATCGTGCATGCTTCAGAGCTGAAATCTTCCAGCATACACTGCTTTTTCAGAAGCTTGCTCTGTTGATTCGTGGGAAATAATGCAATATTGAAAAATAACTACTGCCTCCCTTGTTTAAAGAGGCGCAACTAAGTGGTTAGTGATGTATCTGTCCAAAAAGTGGCTGACTTCCTACAACAGCCAGCAGAATAGTGAGTGCAGCTCTGGAGTACAATACAGAATGAAACTCAGGATCAGTACAGGATAAGTAATGTAATGTATGTACACAGTAACTCCACCAGCAGATTAGTGAGTGCAGCTCTAGTGTATATTACAGGATATAACTCAGGATCAGTACAGGATAAGTAATGTAATGTATGTACACAGTGACTCCACCAGCAGAATAGTGAGTGCAGCTCTGGAGTATAATACAGGATATAACTCAGGATCAGTACAGGATAAGTAATGTATGTACACAGTGACTCCACCAGCAGAATAGTGAGTGCAGCTTAGGAGTATAAAACAGGATGTAACTCAGGATCAGTACACGATAAGTAATGTAATGTATGTACACAGTGACTCCACCAGCAGAATAGTGAGTGCAGCTCTGAAGTATAATTCAGGATCAGTACAGGATCAGTAATGTAATGTATGTACACAGTGACTCCTCCAGCAGAATAGTGAGTGCAGCTCTGGAGTATAATACAGGATGTAACCCAGGAACAGTACAGGATAAGTAATGTATGTACACGGTGACTCCACCAGCAGAATAGTGAGTGCAGCTCTGGAGTATAATACAGGATATAACTCAGGATCAGTACAGGATAAGTAATGTAATGTATGTACACAGTGACTCCACCAGCAGAATAGTGAGTGCAGCTCTGCAGTATAATACAGGATGTAACTCATGATGAGTACAAGATAAGGAATGTATTTATAAAGTGACTCGTTTTTGTATTATATCTTTTTATAGATTATAACATAGTGTTTAAAATATGGAAGTTGGACATAGGCTTAGATATCACCAGGTGGTGGTGTGGCAGAGGGATGAAAACATAATCTGCACCACCCTCTATTAACGAGAGTGCAGAGTCACTGCAAACAGTTGGTCTTCCTCAGGTGGATTTCTGGCACCTGTGTACTATAATTGGATGCCCATTGATTCCACTAGGCACCGAGTAATGTTGTAACTCCACCCCAGAGGGCTTCCCCCATCAATACCAATCATGCCGTTCCCAATGATGCTGCAAAATTGAAAGTATCAATAATAATTTCAAGTGTAATTGCCCTTTAAATTGCCTACATCATGTGGTTTCCGACACTGGGGTGGACAGCGCCTTTACGAATCACTGACTGTTCATGTTGAGTTCTTTCTACAGTGTAAGGATAAATGACTCCGGTTGTATTTTCCGCCTTTCCCGGCCATGCATGAATCAACGCTTGTCTTAGATTTGGAGCAGAAGACAAAAAGAGTAAAAACAATTTAGTGAAGACTCATTAGTTCACAGTGGGCGCTGGCGAGATGCCCGTGATCCTCTAATGATCCCGAAAACTTCAAACCAATGAAAAATAACTCAAAAGAAGAAATTCTGAACTGGAAGGAACACGGGCAACAATACTGGGGGATACAGTGTACGCTATGACAGAACGATTTCTGGGAAAGGCGCAAATCAGTCACAGCGTTATTCCAATGATTTTTTATTCTTTCGTTTTGTAGAACCTCGAAAGATAAGATTTGTGTAACAAACAAATAGTTGAACCTTGTTTCATGTCCATCTCATAACCCCATTATTAAAGGTTAATATATAGAATCAGTCTACATAAAAAAAGATAAGTCATTCTATGCATACATGACATTACTTATCCTGTACTAATCCTGAGTTATATCCTGTATTATGCTCCAGAGCTGCACTCACTATTCTGCTGGTGGAGTCACTGTGTACATACATTACTTATCCTGTACTAATCCTGAGTTACATTCTGTATTATACTCCAGAGCTGCACTCACTATTCTGCTGGTGGAGTCACTGTGTACATACATTACTTATCCTGTACTGATCCTAAGTAATATTCTGTATTATACTCCAGAGCTGCACTCACTATTCTGCTGGTGGTATCACTGTGTACATACATGACATTACTTATCCTGTACTAATCCTGCGTTACATCCTGTATTATACTCCAGAGCTGCACTCACTATTTTGCTGGTGGAGTCACTATGTACATACATTATGTTATGATGGGGTAGAGAGACAGACAGGTGAGCCCTAATCTATCCGCCACTCAGTCCCTGCCTACTTGCAACGGCCCGTCCTAGGCGACGGCGTACAACTGGGCGACGGTCCCTACGCTCAATAAGTGCACGACAGACAAACAGACAAGGGTACACAGATGCTAAGGGAAATGGGGCAGTTGACCACGGCAACACCGTGAGCAACAAGAGTAGTGAACGAGCCGAGTCAAACCAGGAGTGTACGAGGTACCAATCGCAGAGCAGGAGCGTAGTCAGTAAAGCCAGGGTCAAAATGAAGCAAGGTCAATAATAATAGCAGGAGCAGCAGAGCCAGGAAACAGGAAAGAATCACAGGCAAAGGAGGAGCAGGAAATACAGGTATATATAGACAGAGGGCGGGAGCTAGCTCCGTCTGGCCAGGCTGTGATAGGCTCTCCCACTCCTCAGCCACTCAGCCTGACTGGTAGAAGATCGTGTCACTCTCTCAGACTTAGGAGCAGGTGCAGACTGATTACCCACGGGCGTTGACACAGAAGCTGTGTCTGGCAGATCCTTTACACATTACATAACTTATCCTGTACTGATCCTGAGTTACATCCTGTATTATACCCCAGAGCTGCACTCACTATTCTGCTGGTGGAGTCACTATGTACATACATTACATAACTTATCCTGTGCTGATCCTGAGTTACATCCTGTATTATACTCCAGAGCTGCACTCACTATTCTGCTAGTGGAGTCACTGTGTACATACATTACTTATCCAGTACTGATCCTGAGTTACAGTCTGTATTATACTCCAGAGCTGCACTCACTATTCTGCTGGTGGAGTCACTGTGTACATACATTACATTACTTATCCTGTACTGATCCTGACTAATATCCTGTATTATACTCCAGAGCTGCACTCACTATTCTGCTGGTGGAATCACTGTGTACATGCATTACTTATCCTGTACTGATCCTGAGTTACAGCCTGTGTTATACTCCAGAGCTGGACTCAATATTCTGCAGCTGAAATATCACAGCGTTGTGGGCTTGTTCAGTATCTGCACTTGTTATTATTATTATTTATTTTAAAGCACCAGTAATTCCATAGAAGATGTTTAGGAATATAGAATGAGATAATAAAAACGTTCAGTGAAGATGATATTAATAAATGATAGACTGGTATAGAAGAAGAGAGAACACTGACCGTGTGGGTTTATAATCTACAACGAAGGCGACAGTAGGTGAGGGAAGAAGCCGTTCATCCGGTGGAGTAGTGGTGGCAGGGTATTATAGGGTGTAAGCTTTTCTGAAGGGGTTTCAGGTTTCTTTTGAAGGTTTGGATGGAGTCTGATGTGTTGGGGCAGAGAGTTCCAGAGTATGGGGGATGCACTGGAGAAATATCGGAGACGATAATGTGAGGCGCAAATAAGAGGAGAGCAAAAAAGAAGGTCTCGTGAGGGTCGGAGATTATGTGTGGGGAGGTATCGGGGGGGATATTAGGGCAGAGGTGTATGGGGGTACAGGTTGTGAACAGCCTTGTGTGTCATTGTTAATATTTTGAACTGAATTTGCTGGGAAATGATTAGTCATTGAAGGGATTGCTAGAGGGGAAAGGCAGAGGAGGAGCGAGGGGAGAGGTAGAGGAGGAGCGAGGGGAGAGGCAGAGGAGGAGCGAAGGGAGAAGCAGAGGAGGAGCGAGGGGAGATGTAGAGGAGGAGCGAGGGGAGAGGTGGAGGAGGAGCGAGGGGAGTCGTAGAGGAGGAGCGAGGGAAGAGACAGAGGAGGAGCGAGGGGAGAGGCAGAGGAGGAGCGAGGGGAGAGGCAGAGGAGGAGCGAGGGGAGGCAGAGGAGGAGCAAGGGGAGAGGCAGAGGAGAAGCGAGGGGAGATGTAGAGGAGGAGCGAGGGGAGAGGTGGAGGAGGAGCGAGGGAAGAGACAGAGGAGGAGCGAGGGGAGAAGTAGAGGAGGAGCGATGGGAGAGGCAGAGGAGGAGTGAGGGGAGATGTAGAGGAGGAGCGAGGGGAGAGGTGGAGGAGCGAGGGGAGTGGTAGAGGAGGAGCGAGGGGAGAGGTAGAGGAGGAGCGAAGCGAGAGGCAGAGGAGTAGCGAGGGGAGAGGTAGAGGAGGAGTGAGGGGAGAGGCAGAGGAGGAGTGATGGGAGAGGTAGAGGAGGAGCGAGGGCAGAGGCCGAGAAGGAGCGAGGGGAGAGGTCGAGGAGGAACAAGGGGAGAGGCCGAGGAGGAGTGAGGGGAGAGGTAGACGAGAAGCGAGAGGAGAAGCGAGGGGAGAGGCAGAGGAGGAGTGAGGGGAGAGGTAGAGGAGCAAGGAGAGAGGCAGACGAGGAGCGAGGGGAGAGGCAGAGGAGGAGCGAGGGGAGAGGTACCGGAGGAGCGAGGGGAGAGGTAGAGGAGGAGCGAGGGGAGAGGTAGAGGAGGAGCGAGGGGAGAGGTAGAGGAGGAGCGAGGGGAGAGGTAGAGGAGGAACAAGGGGAGAGGTAGAGGAGGAGCGAGGGGAAAGGCAGAGGAGGAGCGAGGGGAGAGGTAGAGAAGGAGCGAGGGGAGAGGTAGAGGAGGAGCGAGGGGAGAGGTAGAGGAGGAGCGAGGGGAGAGGTAGAGGAGGAGCGAGGGGAAAGGCAGAGGAGGAGCGAGGGGAGAAGTAGAGGAGGAGCGAGGGGAGAGGTAGAAGAGGAGTGAGGGGAGAGGCAGAGGAGGAGCGAGGGGAGGGGCCGAGAAGGAGCGAGGGGAGAGGTAGAGGAGTGTGGGGAGAGGCCGAGAAGGAGCGAGGGGAGAGGCTGAGGAGGAACAAGGGGAGAGGCCGAGGTGGAGCGAGGGGAGAGGTAGAGGAGTGTGGGGAGAGGCCGAGAAGGAGCGAGGGGAGAGGCAGACGAGAAGCGAGAGGAGAAGCGAGGGGAGAGGCAGAGGAGGAGTGAGGGGAGAGGTAGCGGAGGAGCGAGGGGAGAGGTAGAGGAGGAGCGAGGGGAGAGGTAGCGGAGGAACGAGGGGAGAGGTAGAGGAGGAGCGAGGGGAGAGGTAGAGGAGGAGCAAGGGGAGAGGCAGGCGAGGAGCGAGGGGAGAGGCAGAGGAGGAGCGAGGGGAGAGGTAGAGGAGGAGCGAGGGGAGAGGTAGCGGAGGAGCGAGGGGAGAGGCAGAGGGGGAGCGAGGGGAGAGATAGAGGAGCGAGGGGAGAGGCAGAGGAGGAGCGAGGGGAGAGGCAGAAGAGGAGCGAGGGGAGAGGTAGAGGAGGCGCGAGGGGAGAGGTAGCGGAGGAGCGAGGGGAGAGGCAGAGGAGGAGCGAGGGGAGAGGCCGAGGAGGAGCGAGGGGAGAGGCAGACGAGGAGCGAGGGGAGAGGCAGAGGAGGAGCGAGGGGAGAGGTAGAGGAGGATCGAGGGGAGAGGTAGCGGAGGAGCGAGGGGAGAGGCAGAGGAGGAGCGAGGGGAGAGGTAGAGGAGGAGCGAGGGGAGAGGTAGAGGAGGAGCGAGGGGAGAGGCCGAGGAGGAGCGAGGGGAGAGGCAGACGAGGAGCGAGGGGAGAGGCAGAGGAGAAGCGAGGGGAGAGGCAGAGGAGGAGCGTGGGGAGAGGCAGAGGAGGAGCGAGGGGAGAGGTAGAGGAGGAGCGAGGGGAGAGGTAGAGGAGGTGCGGGGAGAGAGGCAGACGAGGAGCAAGGGGAGAGGCAGAGGAGGAGCGAGGGGAGAGGTAGAGGAGGAGCGAGGGGAGAGGTAGCGGAGGAGCGAGGGGAGAGGCAGAGGAGGAGCGAGGGGAGAGGTAGAGGAGGAGCGAGGGGAGAGGTAGAGGAGGAGCGAGGGGAGAGGCCGAGGAGGAGCGAGGGGAGAGGCAGACGAGGAGCGAGGGGAGAGGCAGAGGAGGAGCGAGGGGAGAGGCAGAGGAGGAGCGAGGGGAGAGGTAGAGGAGGAGCGAGGGGAGAGGTAGAGGAGGTGCGGGGAGAGAGGTAGACGAGGAGCAAGGGGAGAGGCAGAGGAGGAGCGAGGGGAGAGGTAGCGGAAGAGCGAGGGGAGAGGTAGAGGAGGAGCGAGGGGAGAGGTAGCGGAGGAGCGAGGGGAGAGGCAGAAGAGGAGCGAGGGGAGAGGTAGAGGAGAAGTGAGGGGAGAGGCAGAGGAGGAGCGAGGGGAGAGGCAGAGGAGGTGCAAGGGGAGAGGTAGAGGAGGAGCGAGGGGAGAGGTAGAGGAGGAGCGAGGGGAGAGGCAGAGGAGGAGCGAGGGGAGAGGTAGAGGAGGAGTGAGGGGAAAGGCAGAGGAGGAGCGAGGGGAGAGGTAGAGGAGGAGCGAGGGGAGAGGCAGAGGAGGAGCGAGGGGAGAGGTAGCGGAGGAGCGAGGGGAGAGGCAGAGGAGGAGCGAGGGGAGAGGTAGCGGAGGAGCGAGGGGAGAGGTAGATTACTTGGCAGCACAGTTGAGGGTGGATTGGAGGGAGGCAGATTATTAGATGGAGGCCGGTGACTTGTATTCTATACACCGGGTGCTGTGCAAGAAATGAGAAGAGTCCCTCAAAAATGTAATAAATGTCGTCCAACACATTTCAGAGTCGTATTAACCCCTTGGCTGTTACAGGCGTTGGCAGAAGATTTTATTCCAAGATCTCCACTCACTGTCAGTGAATGGAATCTCTCTATTTTACATCTAGACTGAAAACTGGTCCTAATGCTGTCCTGCCCACACAGGTGCCTGGCTCGTTACAGTGTATCAGAGCTCTTTCTTGTAATGAGCTGTGCACCTGTATCCAGGGCCGCCATCAGGAATTTCAGGGCCCCCTACAGCTAAATTTTTTGGGCCCCCCTACCGTGGCACCGCCTGTTAACGGTACTCCGTCCAGCACTATATCATGGTACCCAGGGCGGCCATCAGGGGGGGTATTAGGGGTACTGATGTGAGAGGCCCGGCCAAACCTAATTGAAAGGGGGGCCCGGCAAACTGCCGCGACTTGCCTTTGGTAGAAAAAAAAACAGGCCCCTGCAATGGGGCCCGTTTTTTTCACCAAAAGAATGTTGTGAGCTGCGGGCCCCCCTTTCAATTAGGTTTGGCCGGGCCTCTCACATCAGCACCCATAATACCCCCCCTGATGGCGGCCCTGGGTAGCATGGGGGTCGTCATGGGGCCGTCAAACACCGCCGCCCGTGCGACCGATCGCGCGCACCCGCAAACTCCTGCGCATGGGCACCCGCGACCGCCTGGAACCGCGCACCGAATTTTGAGGCAGATATTGACCTGCCCACACTATCTTGCCGCGTTTTTTGCCCACGGCGATTGATGACAGCAGACAAAAAACGCAGGGAAAAATGCATTTTCTGCCTCCCATTGATTTCGATGGGAGGTCAGAGGCAGAACCGCGGCAAGAAAGGACGTGCTGCTTTTTCTTTTTTCCGCGACTGGCTCCCATTGATTTCAGATTAAATCAATGGGAGGCGGTTTTGGAAGTTGTTTGGTGCTGATTCTGACGCAGTGTCCGAGTCAATATCAAGGCCCAAAAACTCTGTGAACTGGGCCTTATTGTTAGGGCTTATTCAGACGAACGTGTAATACGTCCGTGCAACGCGCGTGATTTTCACACGGACCTATGTTACTCTATGGGGCCATGCAGACTGTCAGTGATTTTCACGCAGCGTGTGTCCGTGTGTCCGCTGCGTAAAACTCACGACATGTCCTATATTTGTGCATTGTTCGCGCATCACGCACCCATTGAAGTCAATGGGTGGGTGAAAATCACGCCCAGCACTTCCGCAGCAGTATAAACTATGAATGAAAACAGAAAAGCACCACGTGCTACAAACAGAGTGTCATAATGATGGCGCGAAAATCACGCAGCCGCGCATCATACGCAGCTGACACACGGAGCTATTATGGAACTTTTGCATGCGCAAAACGCCATGTTTTTGCGCGCGCAAATAGCACGCGCTCGTGTGAATCCGGCCTTAGGGTAGGAACACACTAGGCATGAACACTGCAGATTTTATGCAACACATTTTATTGTGGAAAATCCGCAGCGTATCACAGTCGCAGCAGAGTGGATGAGATATGAACAAATCTCATCCACACTCTGCAAAAAAAATTGACCTGCAGTGTAGCTTTTGGCTTTTTAAGCCGCAGCGTGTCAATGTATTCTGTGGAATCGCTGCTCCTCTGTTGTGGAAATGCTGCGGTTCTGCCGCAAAAATCACACATGAGAAAAAATAAAAAGGCACTTTTTTAAATTTATAAAAAAGTTTAGACTTCCCCCGGCCGTAGTCCTGGTGACGCGATCCTCTAGTCTTAGCGCAGCTCAGCCTTCTGTCATGACGTTTCATCCCATGTGACTGCTGCAGCGGTCACATGGTCTACAGCGTCATCCCAGGAGGCGGGGCTACGTTCAGAAGAGAGAGATGCGTCACCAGGACTACGGCCGGGGGAAGTCTAAACTTTTTTTTCCCTGCAGGATTCCCGCAGCGGACGCGCCTCACGAAACCTGCACCACTACTTGGTGCGGTTTTGCTTGCAGAATTCCCTGCGGCTCCCGCGATAAGCTGTGGAGTTTTTCTCAGCATATCCGCCTAGTGTGTCCCTTATGATGTCGCTCCTGGAGCTGCTGCCGGTCTCTAAATAGGCAGTTGGTCCAGTAGAATTTGGAATTATTTTTTTTTGTGAACCAGCTTAAAAAAATACAAAACTTTTGTGTTAGGGCCTGTTCACATCACTGTTCGCTTCCGCTCCGGGGTTCCATCTGAGGTTTCCGTCGGGTGAACCCCGCAACGGAAAGTGAAAGTGACAGCACAGCTTCCGTCACAATTAGCGCAGTCGACTGCACTATTGATTCCGTCCGAAAACCAGCCGGAATGGTGACGAACGGAAACCATTAGCGATGTTTCCGTCACCATTGAGATCAATGGTGACTGAAACGGAAGCTGTGCTGTCACTTTCACTTTCTGTTGCGGGGTTCACCCGACAGAAACCTCAGATGGAACCCCGGAGCGGAAGCGAACGGTGATGTGAACAGGCCCTAACACAAAAGTTTTGTATTTTTTTAAGCTGGTTCACAAAAAAAAATAATTCCAAATTCTACTGAACCAACTGCCTATTTAGAGACCGGCAGCAGCTCCAGGAGCTGCGCTAAGAATAGAAGATCGCGTCACCAGGACTACGGCCGGGGTAAGTATAAACTTTTTTATCAATTTAAAAAAGTGCCTTTTTTTTTTCTCTTTTGTGATTTTTGCGGCAGAACCGCAGCATTTCCGCACCAGACGAGTGGCGATTCTGCAGCATAAATTGACATGCTGCGGCCTAAAAAGCCACACTGCAGGTCAATTTTTTTTGCAGCGTGTGGATGAGATTTGTTCAAATCTCATCCACTCGGCTGTGACTGTGATACGCTGCGGATTTTCCACAATAAAATGTGTTGCATAAAATCCGCAGTGTTCATGCCTAGTGTGTTCCTACCCTAAGGCCGGATTTACACGAGCGTGTGATTTTTGCGTGCGCAAAAAACGTGGCGTTTTGCGCATGCAAAAGGTCCATAACAGCTCCGTGTGGCAGCAGCGTATGATGCGTGGCTGCGTGATTTTCGCGCAGCCGCCATCATTATGACACTCTGTTTGTATGTTTGTAGCACGTGGTGCTTTTCTGTTTTCATTCATAGTTTATACGGCTGCGGGAGTGCTTCCATGTGCTGGGCGTGACTTTCACGCACCCATTGACTTCAATGGGTGCGTGATACGCGAACAATGCACAAATATTGGACATGTCGTGAGTTTTACGCAGCGGACACACGCTGCGTGAAAATCACTGACAGTCTGCACGGCCCCATAGACTAACATAGGTCCGTGCGAGGCGCGTGAAAATCACACACGTTGCACGGACGTATTACACGTTCGTCTGAATAAGCCCTAACAATAAGGCCCAGTTCACAGAGTTTTTGGGCCTTGATATTGACTCGGACACTGCGTCAGAATCAGCACCAAACAACTTCCAAAACCGCCTCCCATTGATTTAATCTGAAATCAATGGGAGCCAGTCGCGGAAAAAAGAAAAAGCAGCACGTCCTTTCTTGCCGCGGTTCCGCCTCTGACCTCCCATCGAAATCAATGGGAGGCAGAAAATGCATTTTTCGCTGCCTTTTTTGTCTGCTGTCCTCAATCGCCGCGGGCAAAAAACGCAGCAAAAAACGCGGCAAGATAGCGTGGGCAGGTCAAAATCTGCCTCAAAATTCTTTAAGGAATTTTGAGGCAGATTTTTTTGGCCTGCAAAAATACTCTGTGTGAACAGGGCCATACATAAACAGCACTTTCAGACACTTTACTCACTGTGTCAGAAGAGCTGCTCCCTCTCCAGTCCTCGTCAGGCGATGTCTTCGGTCCAGATGTCGTCCTTCACCTCCAGGCTCCAGAAAATTGCGGGGATCGAAGAACTCCTGCCGTCGCGCAAGAACTGGACTCCTCCCCCTCTCCTTACGCAGCTACGCTCTGGAGGAGGAGAAGAAGGAGGAGGCGGAGGCGGAGTCGGACGAGGAGGCGCTGGACGAGGAGGCCGAGGAGGAGGACGAGGAGGCGGAGGAGGAGGACGAGGAGTCGGAGGCGGGCCAGCAGGTAATTAGACTGTGCGCCGCTGTTCTTCCCAGTTGATTGGTCGCTGTACTTTTGGTGCGTGCGCACCGCATCCCTCTCGGCGGCGGGCACGAGCGGGTTGCTTTCCAGCCTTCCCCAGGTCGTTCGCGCGTGAGCGCGCGTTTGCGGTAACGAGCGCGCCGGCGCGCGCTTGCGGTCGTTCGCGCGCGCGGTCGCGCGCGGTGTTTCGCGGCAGTGTTAGATGAGAGGGGGGCCCGCAGCTCACAGCGGTGTTTGATGAGAGGGGGGCCCGCAGCTCACGACATTGCTTTGGTGAAAAGAACAGGCCCCATTGCAGGGGCCTGTTTTTTTCTAACAAAGGCAAGTCGCGGCAGTTGCCGGGCCCCCCTTTCAATTATGTTTGGCCGGGCCCCCTACAGTAGTACCCCTAATACCCCCCTGATGGCGGCCCTGCCTGTATCATTTGGATATGATCATAATGATTTTTTTGTGTCCGGCTGTAAACCATGAATATTTCCATTCACAGCAAAGCAAGTGATGAAAAATAGAAGCAGAACTTTTGATTGAATGAGCTTAATTTACATTAGATTGCACCGGCCGGCCCTTTAATCTATTTTGGAATATTCTTCAATGACTTTATTTCTATCTTTCCCCTCCGCCACGTTCGCCTGCGAGGTTCAGCCGCCCATTTAATAAACACATCATACTGCGCGCTCTGCAGTGTCAATCTCCTGTTCTGCTGACTGCGCACAACGCGCGCTGAAAACTACTTTGCCTTCCGAGTATTTTAAAAGTTATTGACCTTTGTTTCTGATATCACGAACACAGAGAACCTGATAGCGGTAACTTACTGGATATCCTCGAGCAGCCGGCAAGTCTGGGGAGCGCAGAAAGCTCATACATTAGCCTCTCGCTTTCCAAGCCATTAATTCTGTTGTTCTCTCCCTGTTGGGAGCTCTGTTGACGGTTGTAGGAATAACAGAGAACTGTTGGATCTCGCCGGGTCTGTTACGTGGAGCAGCCGCTCCTGCAGACTCAGGGTATGTTCACACGGCCTATTTACGGACGTAATTCGGGCGTTTTTGCCCCGAATTACGTCTGAAAATAGCGCCTCAATAGCGCTGACAAACATCTGCCCATTGAAAGCAATGGGCAGACGTTTGTCTGTTCACACGAGGCGTATTTTTACGCGCCGCTGTCAAATGACGGCGCGTAACTAGACGCCCGCGTCAAAGAAGTGACCTGTCACTTCTTTGGCCGTAATTGGAGCCGCTATTCATTGACTCCAATGAATAGCAGCGCGAATTACGGCCGTAATTGACGCGGCGTTCAAGCGCCTGCACATGCCGGTACGGCTGAAATTACGGGGATGTTTTCAGGCTGAAACATCCCCGTAATTTCAGCCGTTACGGACCCCCGCCGTGTGAACATACCCTTAGTGTCTCGCCTAAATCCGCGCTTCATGTTTCCAAACGTATTAAATCAAGTTAGTTCTGGTGGATCCTTTTTTAGAGATGATCCGGACATGATAGGATTTTTCCAATAGTTCGGTGAGTATATCGCGCCTGACAAACGCCGTCCAATAATATCCACAGGGGGAGATGTATTAAGAGTGCGCCAGTATTAAGAAAAATATATTTAGAGTAAGGGCTCGTCCACACGTAGCGGAATTGCTGCGTATTTTTCATCCGGAATTGCGGACGGAAAATACGTAGCAGAATACAGTAGCAGCAAAGTGGATGACATTTAACAAATCTCATCCACATATTGCGTAAATATTCCGAGCAGAAATTGACCTGCGGTGCGTGTTTTTCGTACCGCCGAATGTCAATTCCTGCTGCGGAAAGTGACTGAATTGCGGCGTTTTTCAGAGGAGACGTCACCATCCCCCAACATTGAGAAAAACGGCGCAAAATCTGCACCATTTTCAGAAATGATGCGGTTTTTCCGCAGCGGAAATCCTGCTATTTTCTGCGGAATTGCTGCAGAGATTTTCTGTAGCAATTCCATTATGTGTGGACAAGCCCTGAACGCAACAAATTTATTCACAGGCACACGCCTCTTAATAAATTTGTCGCAACTTTGGCTGTCCGTGCAACACTAAATGAAATTGACGCCAGCCACAAGCTTGCATAGATTTCTGCCATCATTTTAAAATGGGCGAGGCCGGGTCGTTTGCGACATTTCTACACCAGAAAACGGATGTAGAAATATTGTCTACTTACCCCCATAGTGTGATGAAGGTCATATTTTATCCAAAATGTCTTCACCCTATCACTAATACCTACTTGTTTTTGTCCTCCCATAATTCCATGCACTTCCGTTTGTAGGTGTGGCTTAAACACAACGGGGCAGATTGATTATTGTCTTTGCGCCTCGGTTCTGGTGTTTCGTGCGTATCTTCTTGGCTCGTATATTGTTGGCCAAATTTATTAATACGTGCATCAGAAAGAAGCTTGATTTGCGACACGCTCGCCACGTCTGGTCACATACTTAGAATATTGCGCTGGATTTCTCGT
Source organism: Rhinoderma darwinii (assembly GCF_050947455.1). NCBI lineage: Eukaryota > Metazoa > Chordata > Amphibia > Anura > Rhinodermatidae > Rhinoderma > Rhinoderma darwinii. Next base: position 5,436,199 of record NC_134692.1, read on the forward strand.
ATCATGAAATGCGCCACATTTATCTCTAGCATGCGCCAGTTTTATGGCGCAAAATATTGGTCTAAAGTGTAGCACCCAATAGGGGTGTAAAGAAGGGAACAAAGTCTAACATGTGCCAGGATGCGCCAAACTGCGAGCGTGTGATTGAAACATTTGGCACATCTTTATCCGAGCGCCTCTGGCTTTAAATGATCTATATTTAAGTCATTATTAGTAAATCTGCCCTCGTGTATTTAGAGCTTCCTGATTCATGAATGGAATTCCAGGACAGCAGTAAAGACTGACATACAGTCAGATCAGTAGGAAAAAGTGAACAAAAGAAAAAGGAGGTAACTCGACCAATACTATTAAGGTAACAAACCCTATGAGCAATGCAATGCAGGGGTGGAGGAACCTTCCGTACGGCATCCGTGTGTCATCAGTATTGACAGATCCGCCAACAAAAAGGAAGGCTGGAATTCATGTCACCAGTTTGTCCCAACCAGTTAGGTCACATGATCCACAAAGACTGTGTCTCCTCTCCCCGCACTCTCTTAGCGTATGTTCACACAGGGCGGATACACTGCGTAAAAGTACACAGCGCATCTGACCTGGAAACCGTAGGGAATTCCGGACGAAAAAACGAATTTTTTCGGCCGGTATTTTAGCTGCGGAAAACTGCACTTATAAAAAAAGTTTCATACTGAGGGTATGTTCACACGGCCGTAAACACCCCAAAAAACGGGGCGTTTTTTCCAAACGGCCGCGTAAAAAACGCCCCATAAAAAGAAGTGCGTGTCACTTCTTGAGCCGTTTTTGGAGCCGTTTTTTCATTGTGTCAATAGAAAAAAAAAGCTCTAAAAACGGCCTCAAAAAACGCATTAAAAAACGCTTGATGCTTAAAAAACGGCTGAAAATCAAGGGCTGTTTTCTCTTGAAAACAGTTTTGTATTTTACGTCCGTTTTTAGTTTGCCGTGTGAACATAGCCTTACGCTCTGACGTGCCGCAGCCCGGCCTCCTGGGATGACGTCTTATCACTTGTGACTGCTGCAGCCTGTGATTGGCCTGTGATTGGCTGCAGCCTGTGATTGGCCTGTGATTGGCTGCAGCCTGTGATTGGCCTGTGATTGGCTGCAGCCTGTGATTGGCCTGTGATTGGCTGCAGCCTGTGATTGGCCTGTGATTGGCTGCAGCCTGTGATTGGCTGCAGCCTGTGATTGGCCTGTGATTGGCTGCAGCCTGTGATTGGCTGCAGCCTGTGATTGGCCTGTGATTGGCTGCAGCAGTCACACGGGATGAAAGGGGTAAGTAAAAAAATTATAATTTGGAGTTGCGATTTTTGCGGCAGAATCGCAGCTTTCACACCACAAAAAAATGCAACATCTGCTGTTTGTTGCAAATTTTACCTCTTCATTGAATTAAATGGGGAAATCGCGCAACAAATAAGCAGCGATTACGCAAATACAACGACACGCTGCAGAATAAAAAACGCACCGCAGGCCAATGTCTGAGCGTTTTTTCCGCTCATCATTTACGCATCGTGTGGAGGAGAATTGTTCAGATCTCATCCTCTTTGCTGCTCCTGTATTATGCTGGCGATTTTTTACGCAACTAAATCTGTTGCAGAAAATCTGCAGTATTTACACAACGTGTGAACTCGGCCCATTACTGACATGGCTGTGCTAGCTTGGATTTGACACGGAGCTGCTGTGACCGCAGGGACCTCCACAGAGCTCGGCAGGAGACAATCAAGAAGCAGGGGCGTGCACATGGCGGCAGTGACTGACTGCACAGGGATTGTCTGCACTCTGTTACCGTAGAGTCACATTGCTCTGCATAGGAGCTGTATACTTGTCGGTGGCAGATGTTTAATCAAGACTCTTTGTGAAGTTGCTTTAGCTTTAATTATATAAAAAAATAAAAAAATAATGATTCTTAACTGCTGCGTGACGTTTTGTGATTTTTTTTTTAAAGCAGGGAACCCCCCACATGAAGGAAACAAGACACGAGGTTCCATTTATACAACAATAAGCTGTTACCTTAAATATAAAGTCCAAAAAGATCTCAGAACCCTTTGGCGAATACCTCAGCGTCATGTTGCGACAGCAGCTATTTCACGCCCGGGGCCGGGGGCTGGGGGGGGAGGTGACAACGGGCAGGGGCGTAGCTAAAGGCTCATGGGCCCGGGTGCAAGAATTCAGCTTGTGCCCCCCTACCCCTCCCCAACACCACCATCATCAGACCCCTGCGCGCGCCTATGCCCAGACGCCTTGCCCAACAGCCCCACAGTATAATGATCCCATAGCTGCCCCCACACAGTATAATGCCCCATAACTGCCCCATACAGTATAATGCCCCGCATATCAGCCCCCACACAGTATAATGCCCCACATAGCTGCCCCCATACAGTATAGTGCTCCCCATATCAGCCCCCCATACAGTATAATGCCCCACATAGCTGCCCCCACAGTGTAATGCCCCATATAGCTGCCCCCATACAGTATAGTGCTCCCCATATCAGCCCCCCATACAGTATAATGCCCCCCATAGCTGCCCCCACACAGTATAATGCCCCCATAGCTGCCCCCATACAGTATAGTGCTCCCCATATCAGCCCCCCATACAGTATAATGCTCCCCATATCAGCCCCCCATACAGTATAATGCCCCCCATAGCTGCCCCCATACAGTATAGTGCTCCCCATATCAGCCCCCCATACAGTATAATGCCCCCCATAGCTGCCCCCATACAGTATAGTGCTCCCCATATCAGCCCCCCATACAGTATAATGCCCCCATAGCTGCCCCCATACAGTATAGTGCTCCCCATATCAGCCCCACGTACAGTATAATGCCCCAATATGTGCATAATAGAAAAATAGCATAATTACTTACCTATCCCCGTTCCCACGTTGGGTGGAGGATCCTTCGCCTCCTCCGGTCTGTGCTCGGTGCAGACAGGAGTGATGATGTCGCTACATCCCGCCTGCCTGCGTCGAGCCGCTCAGGGCACAGTGAATGCTGGATCAAGGAGACGTCAGCTCCTTGCTCCAGTATTGAATGGAACCGGTGCCTCGGTGAGTGACTCGCGACCCCCCGGAGGTCTTCACACGACCACCCAGGGGGACGCGACTCACAGTGTATAATGTATTGTGTTGTATTGTGCAGAGGAGGAGGGGCTGTCATTTAACGGGCCCCCCGCCACCGCAAACAGCACAATACAACACAATACATTACAAGCCAACACAATACAACACAACACAATACATTACAACCAGTGGCGTAACTACCGCTGTAGTAGCCGTAGCGGCTGCTATGGGGCCCGCCGCACGAGGGGGCCCATGTCGCCCGCCAGCATGGGCCCCCATCATGGTCGGAGGCTCCGCTAGGTGCCGCTATTGCTGCTACAGCGCGACGCCACTGAACACTACGGCAGAGCAGGGAGGTGTCTCCCCGCTCTGCCATTAAAGGGGCTGTTCCTACATAAGACATGTATCCCCTCCCCACAGGATCTCCACAGGACAGGGGATACATGTGTGATCGCTGGCAGCGATAAGGAGAACGGGGAGAAAGTCCCCTGAAGTTCTCCATGAGAAACCTCGGACTTCCGGGGTCTGTGTCGGCAGCTCCGTAGAAATGAATGGAGCGCCGGTCGGGCTTGTGCGCATGCGTGACCAGCGCTCCTTTCATTTTTATTGAGCTGCGCAGACGCCGGAAGTCAGAGGTTAGTCATGGAGAACTTCGGGGGACTTTCCCCCAATCTCCCTATCCTGTGCGCTATCTACAAAGGGGGCTGTATGGAGTTATCTACAGGGGGTCTGTATGGAGTTATCTACAGAGGGGGCTGTATGGAGTTATCTACAGAGGGGGCTGTATGGCGTTATCTACAGGGGGGGCTGTATGGAGTTATCTACAGAGGGGGCTGTATGGCGTTATCTACAGGGGGGCTGTATGGAGTTATCTACAGGGGCAGGGGCGGACATACCGCATGTGCAGCCGGTGCAGCTGCACAAGGGCCCCGCGTGGGAAGGGGGCCCGTTCCTCTGCTGGCCGACTCAGTTCTCAGCTGCGCGATGCTGAGGACTGAGACAGAGGCCCGTGGACCACTGGCGTAGCTATAGGGGTCGCAGCGGTCGCAATTGCGACCGGGCCCCGAAGCCAGGGGGGCCCACGGCCCCCCGCACCACATCAATAAAAAGTTACTATAGTAACTCGGGCCGCGGGCCCCTGTTACTATAGTAACATACTTTACTTACCTTCCTGGTTCCGGATCGCAGCGGAGGTCCTGACGTCAGGCGCTGTGCGCAGCACATGACGTCACAGCGCTATGCGCCGCGCACAGCATCGAGACGACAGAACTCCCGCCGCGGCCGAAGAGGAAGGTAAGATAGCCCTGACTGGCGGGGTCCGACTCCTGGGACCCGCCAATCAGCTGTTTTGAAGGGGCCGCAGCACTCGTACGAGAGCTGCTCCCCTTCATTCCTGTCACTTCATTCCGGTCACACTGTGAATCGGTTTCGGCGATTCACAGTGTGGGCGAGTAGTGAAATGAAGTGGAAGCAGCTCTCGTACGAGTGCTGCGGCCCCTTCAAAACAGCTGATTTGCGGGTCCCGGGCGACACATCAGCTATTGATGGCCTATCCTGAGGATAGGCCATCAATGTTTAGGGACTGCACAACCCCTAAGCCTACGATGTAGCAGGCTTAGGGGGCCCATGAGACAGGATCACAGATTGTGTGATGCTGTCTGCTGGGCCCTGTATCTAAGCCAATCACATGGTAGGCTTAGATACATGGCCCATGCGTGATCCTGTCTGCTGGGCCCTGTATCTAAGCCTACCACACTGTAGGTTTAGATACAGGGCCCCAGCACACAGTAATCTTATACTGTATAAGATTACTGTCTGCTGGACCCTGTATCTAAGCCTACCTTGTGGTAGGCTTAGATACAGGGTCCCACAGACAGTATCACACATGGGCCCTGTATCTAAGCCTTAGGGTATGTGCACAGACACTAATTACGTCCGTAAGTGACGGATGTATTTCGGCCGCAAGTACCGGACCGAACACACTGCAGGGAGCCGGGCTCCTAGCGTCGTACTTATGTACGACGCTAGGAGTCCCTGCCTCGCTGTGGGACAACTGTCCTGTACTGTAATCATGTTTTCAGTACCGGACAGTTGTCCGGCAGCGAGGCAGGGACTCCTAGCGTCGTACATAACTATGATGCTAGGAGCCCGGCTCCCTGCAGTGTGTTCGGTCCGGTACTTGCGGCCGAAATACGTCCGTCAATTCCGGACGTAATTAGTGTGTGTGCACATACCCTAACACATGTGTTACTAATCATTTTTTGTGTGTTTTCTTACAGGTTCGGTCGTTGGACTATGGCGGATTCCAGGACTACTTCGATGACAGCTTTTTTTTTATTAATAAAATGGTTAATGAGGGTTGTGTTTTTTTTTTTTATTTCAATAAAATATTTTTTCTATGTCTTTGTGGTTTTTTTTAAACTATATTACTACCGCCTTAGTAATGGCCGCCGGCTGATTGACAGCATCCATTGCTAAGGCAGGGCTTAGTGTTAGCCGGTGCAGAGGCTAACACTAACCCCCTTTATTACCCCGGTACCCACCGCCACCAGGGGTGCTGGGAAGAGCCGGGTACGATCCAGTACCTGACCATCTGTAGTGATGGTCGGCCACTGGGGTGGCCGCAGGCTGGTATTATCAGGAGGGGAAAGGCCAGATACAGTGGCCCTTCCTACCCTGGTGATGCTAGGCTGCTGCTGCTTTATTGTATCTGGCTGGTTATGAAAATGGGGGGGACGCCACGTCATTTAAAAAATAATTGGAAAGAACGATGTCGGGTCCCCCCCAATTTTCATAACCAGCCAGATACAACACAGCAGCAGCAGGCAGCATTACAAGGGTGGGAAGGGCCACTGTTTTTGGCCTTCCCCAGCCTAATACTACCAGCCTGCGGCCACCCCGGTGCCTGCCCGTCACTACAGCTGGTCGGGTACTGGTTTGTACCCGGCTCTTCCCAGTACCCCTGGTGGCGGTGGGTACCGGGGTAATAATGGGGGTTAGTGTAGACTCTGCACCGGCTAACATTAAGCCTCGCCTTAGTAATGGAGGTTGTCAATCAGCCAGCGGCCATTACTAAGGCGGTGATAATAAAGTTTAAAAAGATACAAGCACATAGAAATTTTTTTTATTGAAATAAAAACACAACCCTCATTAACCATTTTATTGAGAATAAAAAAAACGCCGTCATTGAAGTCCTCGTATCCGAAGTCCAACAACCGAACCTGTAAAAAAAACACAAACACACAAAAATAATCAGTAACACATAAAGAAGCAAAATTATTATTCTTACCTTTCCTGGGTCCAGCGCTGGAGCCGCAATGTCAGCGAGCTGGGCCCTGTATCTAATCCTATCATGTGTGATACAGTCTGCTGAGCTGTGTATCTAATCCAATCATGTATGATACTGTGCTGGGCCCTATATCTAATCCGATCATGTGTGATACTGTCTGCTGAGCCACTGTATCTAATCCTATCATGTGTGATACTGTCTGCTGAGCCACTGTATCTAATCCTATAATGTGTGGTACTGTCTGCTGAGCCACTGTATCTAATCCTATCATGTGTGATACTGTCTGCTGAGCCACTGTATCTAATCCTATCATGTGTGGTACTGTCTGCTGAGCCACTGTATCTAATCCTATCATGTGTGGTACTGTCTGCTGAGCCACTGTATCTAATCCTATCATGTGTGATACTGTCTGCTGGGCCACTGTATCTAATCCTATCATGTGTGATACTGTCTGCTGAGCTGTGTATCTAATCCTATCATGTGTGATACTGCCTTCTGAGCCACTGTATCTAATCCTATCATGTGTGATACTGTCTGCTCAACCACTGTATCTAATCCTATCCATAGTTTATAGGGTCGTAGTGCTATAGATATGCTATGCTGTCTCCTATACACACACTTTTTTTTGGGGCGGACACATATGTATTGGGGCTATTTCCCGGACATTTTAAGCCCTGAGGGTATGTTCACACGGCAGCGTCTGTTACGGCTGAAATTACTGTGCTGTTTTCAGGAGAAAACAGCACCGTAATTTCAGCCGTAATGGCATGTGCAGGCGTCTTTTGCTGCGTCCACTACGGAAGTAATTGAAGCTGGTTTTCCATGGAGTCCATGGAAAACGGCTCCATTTACATCTGAAGAAGTGACAGGCAGTTTTTTACGCGCCGCCTTTCGACAGCGGCGCGTAAAAAAAAATGACCATCGGCACAGAACATCGTAAGACCCATTCAAATGAATGGGCAGATGTTTTCCGACGCTTTTGAGCCGCATTTTCGGATGTAATTCAATGCTAAAACGCCCAAATTACGTCCGTAAATAGTGTGTGTGTGAACCCAGCCTTAGTGACGCCCCGGCTGCTAGTGCTGCATTGTTGGGTCACTTAGGAGACCCAGCGATGCAGCTGAAAGCGGACCGTCGGCCATGAGAAGTTTGCGGGGTGGGGGGGGGGGGCCCTGGCACATTATCTGCACAGGGGCCTTTTGCAGTCTGTGTCCGCCACTGTACAGGGGGGCTGTATGGCGTTATCTACAGGGGGGCTGTATGGCGTTATCTACAGGGGGGCTGTATGGCGTTATCTACAGGGGGGACTGTATGGCGTTATCTACAGGGGGGCTGTATGGAGTTATCTACAGAGGGGGCTGTATGGCGTTATCTACAGAGGGGGCTGTATGGAGTTATCTACAGAGGGGGCTGTATGGAGTTATCTACAGAGGGGGCTGTATGGAGTTATCTACAGAGGGGGCTGTATGGAGTTATCTACAGGGGGGCTCTATGGCGTTATCTACAGGGGGGCTGTATGGCGTTATCTACAGGGGGGGCTGTATGGAGTTATCTACAGGGGGCTGTATGGCGTTATCTACAGGGGGGCTGTATGGCGTTATCTACAAAGGGGGCTGTATGGAGTTATCTACAGGGGGTCTGTATGGAGTTATCTACAGAGGGGGCTGTATGGAGTTATCTACAGAGGGGGCTGTATGGCGTTATCTACAGGGGGGGCTGTATGGAGTTATCTACAGAGGGGGCTGTATGGCGTTATCTACAGGGGGGCTGTATGGAGTTATCTACAGGGGGGCTGTATGGCGTTATCTACAGGGGGGCTGTATGGCGTTATCTACAGGGGGGCTGTATGGAGTTATCTACAGAGGGGGCTGTATGGCGTTATCTACAGAGGGGGCTGTATGGAGTTATCTACAGAGGGGGCTGTATGGAGTTATCTACAGAGGGGGCTGTATGGAGTTATCTACAGAGGGGGCTGTATGGAGTTATCTACAGGGGGGCTCTATGGCGTTATCTACAGGGGGGCTGTATGGCGTTATCTACAGGGGGGGCTGTATGGAGTTATCTACAGGGGGGCTGTATGGCGTTATCTACAGGGGGGCTGTATGGCGTTATCTACAGAGGGGGCTGTATGGAGTTATCTACAGGGGGGTCTGTATGGCGTTATCTACAGGGGGGCTGTATGGCGTTATCTACAGAGGGGGCTGTATGGAGTTATCTACAGGGGGCTGTATGGCGTTATCTACAGGGGGCTGTATGGCGTTATCTACAGGGGGGCTGTATGGCGTTATCTACAGGGGGGCTGTAAAAAAGGCACTATCTACAAGGGGGGGTTGTGTGACACCCAGGGGAGGGGGGGCCCCAGTCAAAAGTTTGCTATGGGGCCCAGTCTTTCCTAGTTACGCCCCTGATTACAACACAATACATTACAAGGCAACACAATACAACACAACACAACACAACACAACACAACACAACACATTACAATACAGACCCTGCAGCTCACCTGGAGTCCTCCGCACCGGCTCTTCCACTGCACTGGCTGGAAGACGTGTCACGTGACAACACGGTCACATGGTACACTAAGTGTACCATGTGACCGTAACCAGGCAGTGCCGGCTTCATGGCACAGAAGATTTATTTAATAAGCATGCTTATGGCAAGGGGGGCCCCCCGTGGGCCCCCCAAACTGCGACCGCTGCGACCCCTATAGCTACGCCACTGACAACGGGTCAAAATGAGGACGATAGTGAAAAAGTAGCCGAGAGGTATTGTCAGCTTAGAATAGACGCGGCTCTTTCCATGACTCTTAAATCCGACTCAATTATCAGACCACAAATTGTGCAGAATTACTACAATTATCAGCCAGGTAGGGTTACCAGACGCTGCGCACTAAGCTCTGAGTGGTGCAATTATTCCGAAATTTAAACTAAAATCTTTAAATCCATTAGTCCGGTGCAGTCAGGATTCTGTTGGGTTTATTTAAGTTTTTTATACTTTTGGTTTTGCATTTATGTAGAATCCTAATTACTTCTGCCTGTCGCTTTGTTAACTCCTTAATTGCGCAATTCTATGATTTCCTTAGAAAACGAATTATAATGAGAACATATTACAGTCATATTCTGCAAACCTCTCAACTTGGTATTCCATAGAGATACTTTTAGGACGTTTGATGTGTAGGAGTTCATCCACTAGGATCCTCACCGTGCGGCGGTCATGTCATTGGAGCATAACCACCCATGCACCCCCATTCCTACTGGCATGAATGGTCCCCTTATTTAGCGGGATTTCACCCTGTCAATTACATTGGGACATGCCATAAAAAGCTATTCACTGGCTATTTCGAATTGCAAGACAAAAGGTAAAAATAAAAAGCAACCAAAATGTTTCTACCTTATATTTGAATGTTTTCCCGAAGCCATTGATTTCATCCCCCCACCTTCCCCTCCTGAGCGAGGCGATCAATAGGTTTGATGACAGTTCGAGGCTTAAGATGCTTCTTCCCAAGTTAAAATGTAGTGAAAATCTCTAAATACTGGCCTGACTACAATTGACACAAGGCCACACCAAGCCACGCCCCTTTTTCCTTACGACACATATCTTTCCTTAAGACACGCCCATTTCCTTTAGCCCACACCCCTTTCATTAAGCCAGGCCCCTTCAGACATAAGTTCTGAAACATAGAGAAATACTTGGTGTGGAAATCACCTCCTTCTTTGCCAGACTTTCTATTTCAGGATCTTGCAGAATCCGGTGTAGACCGACCAATAGACTAGTATTTCCTTTACTTGCTTTATATTTCCTCATTCATTTCTAAGATTAGTGTCCCTTTAAGCCTGACTCATCCACCCCACCCCCAGCACCGGTACAGCGGGCCATAGATATAAGATGACAGAATATCTTACAAGCATCATAACAATCTATATTCTGTGCGCACATGTTCAATATCCCTCTCTCACACCTCTCTATCTGCCCACTAAGCCCCTCACCCTCCCCTCCCTTCCTCCCCTACCACTCTCCTCCCTCCCTTCTTTCCCCCTCCTCCCCCTCCCCTCCTTCTCCCCTCCTCCCCCTCTCTCTCTCTCCCTCTCCTCCTTCTCTCTCTCCCCTCCTCCTCCTCCTCTCTCTCGCCTCCTCCTCTCTCTCCCCTCCACCCCCTCTCTCTCCCCTCCTCCCCTCTCTCTCTCCCCTCCTCCCCCTCTCTCTCCCCTCCTCCTCCTCCTCTCTCTCGCCTCCTCCTCACTCTCCCTCCACCCTCTCTCTCCTCCCCTCCTCCCCCTCTCTCTCTCCCCTCCTCCTTCTCTCTCTCCCCTCCTCCTCCTCTCTCCCCTCTTCCTCCTCTCTCTTCCCTCCTTCTCCTCTCTCTCCCTCCTCCCCAAGTCTCTCTCCCCTCCTCCTCCTGTCTCTCCCCTCCTCCTCCTCTCTCCCCTCCTCCTTCTCTCTCTCCCCTCCTCCTCCTCTCTCCCCCCTCCTCCCCCTCTCTCTCCCCTCCTCCTCCTCTCTCTCCCCTCCTCCTTTTCTCTCTCCCCTCCTCCTCTTCTCTCCCCTCCTCCTCCTCTCTCTCCCCTCCTCCTTCTCTCTCCCCTCCTCCTTCTCACTCTCCCCTCCATTTTAATGCTAAATCCTGAAATCGGATCAACCCAAAATTTATAGTAAATTGATGTATAATCTTTGTGTATTACCCTATGTGCTATAAGTATTTATAATATCTTGCTGCCCCACATGACAAATCTAGAGATGACAAAATTATCAGTACGGCCCCGATTCATCAGCCTGAAAGATTTTGCAAAATTATTTTCTAACAGTTGCATTATTTGTGGGACTGTCCCATGAACTGGGTCGCTAGAGGGGCGGGCTTATTCAAATTTACATAAAAAGAGGCGTTTCTATCCCATCGTGGGGCAAAATGGAGACAGGGCTTTTAATGTCCTATATTTTGAGACCGAAATATAGGGAGGTATGAATTTTTATTTCCAGAGGCCCACCGGGTAACAAAAAGATTTGTATTGTACAAAAAAAAAAGGAAAAAAAAATGAAACAAGAAGAGACGTTATTGTCACGTAGACATCAATATTTTGCTGAAAAACAATAATTGTTTCAGTATTTTTGAAAAATTAGAAAATTTGAGGAAAAACAAGGAAATACAATTTTTGCTAGATCTGTTATTGGTGGTTACTCAGGAGTGCAGTGAAGGAAGGTTTATACATAAAAACGTAGGATGTAAAGGGGTATAAAGAAGAAGTTATGCCGCCAGTGTTATTCCATACTACGGCCCTCTGGAGGACGGGAAGCAGGTCACCGGCGGAGTCTTGGCCGTGAAGACTTCTTCTGAGATACATTGTATCATTCCTCGGGGTGCACAATTAAACTGAGCGTTTGGTAAATCATGTTAATTATAAGGAACACGCGCCGGCAAAGGATCCCGAATAGGTGTCGCTGCTTCTTTAAAAGTCTGTAAAATAATTTTAGTTGCTTTGGGCAAAATGAACCCTGTCGTCTATCTGTCCTGGGGCTTCACGGCCTAATAAAAGCTTAGAAATTAGTAGGAAATAACAAGACAAGATGTGATTCATTCTCTCAATCCTGACACTTGCCGTACGTCAGAGACAACGCTGCTGTAATGTACAACCAACCGGGTGACGTCTCCAGGGCAGAGAAATGGAAGGCAGAACTGCAGCAGCGCGCTCCTTCACCCAGGCACAGATCCAGTGCCCCCCCCCTTAATGTCAACACAACGCAAAGTTATACAAAAGAAAGCAAAAGGGCTCGTCCACACGTAACGGAATTGCGGACGGAAAATACGCAGCAGAATACAGTAGCAGCAATGTGGGCGAGAGTCGACAAGTCTCATCCACACACTGCGTAACATTTACGAGCAGAAATTGACCTGCGGTGCGTGTTTTTTATACCGCAACATGTCAATTCCTGCTGCGGAAAGTGACTGAGTTGCTGCGTTTTTCAGAGATGTCACCATCCCCCAACATTGGGAAAAACGCAGCAAAATACTCACCATTTTCATTGACCATTCAGTAAGGGTCAATTCACACGTTGCGTAAATACTGCGGTTGTTCTGCCACAGAATTAGTTGCGGAAAATCCGCTGCATAATACAGTAGCTACAAAGTGGATGAGATAAAACAAATTTCATCCACACGCTGGGTAAATACTGAGCGGAAAAAAACGCTTTTATTTCCAACATGTACACCGTGTTCCAAATTATTATGCACATTGGATTTAAGTGTCATAAACATTTAATTGTTATTTTTTCAATGAAACTCATGGATGGTCTTGTGTCTTAGGGCTCTTTGGATCATTGTAATCAATCTCAGACACCTGTGATCATTAGTTTGCCAGGTGTGCCCAATCAAAGGAAAACTACTTAAGAAGGACGTTCCACATTATTAAGCAGGCCACAGGTTTCAAGCAATATGGGAAAGAAAAAGGATCTCTCTGCTGCCGAAAAGCATGAAATAGTGCAATACCTTGGACAAGGTATGAAAACATTGGATATTTCAAGAAAACGTAAGCGTGATCATCGTACTGTGAAAAGATTTGTGGCTGATTCAGAGCTCAGACGGGTTCGTTCAGGTAAAGGCATAATGAGGAAGGTTTCTGCCAGACAAATTAATAGGATTAGGAGATCAGCTGCTAAAATGCCATTGCAAAGCAGAAAACAGGTATTTGAAGCCGCTGGTGCCTCTAGAGTCCCGCAAACCTCAAGGTGTAGGATCCTCCAGAGGTTTGCAAGTGTGCATAAAGCTATTATTCGGCCACCCCTATACAATGCTCACAAGCAGAAACGGTTGCAGTGGGCTCAGAAATACATGGAGACTAATTTTCAAACTGTGTTCTTTACTGATGAGTGCCGTGCAACCCTGGATGGTCCAGATGGATGGAGTAGTGGATGGTTGGTGAATGGCCACCATGTTCCAACAAGGCTGCGACGTCAGCAAGGAGGTGGCGGAGTCATGTTTTGGACTGGAATCATGGGGAGAGAGCTGGTAGGCCCCTTTAGGGTCCCTGACAGTGTGAAAATGACCTCTGCAAAGTACGTAGAGTTTATGACTGACCACTTTCTTCCGTGGTACAAAAAGAAGTACCGTGCCTTCCGTAGCAATATTATCTTCATGCATGACAATGCACCATCTCATGCTGCAAAGAATACCTCTGTGTCATTGGCTGCTACGGGCATAAAAGGAGAGAAACTCATGGTGTGGCCCCCATGTTCCCCTGACCTCAACCCTATTGAGAACCTTTGGAGCATCCTCAAGCAAAATATCTATGACGGTGGGAGGCCATTCACATCAAAACAGAAGCTCTGGGAGGTTATTCTGACATCCTGCAAAGATATTCAAGCAGAAACTGTCCAAATACTCACAAATTCAATGGATGCAAGAATTGTGCAGGTGATATCAGAGAAGGGGTCCTATGTTAACATGTAACTTGGCCTGGTAAGTATTTTGTTTGATTGAAAGAGCTTTTGATGTCTGTAAATATGACCTCCTGATGCTGCAAATTCAACAAATGACCATTTTAGTCTCTTTACAACCTTTAAAATGTTTTGATCTCTGTTGTGCATAATAATGTGAAACAAAAAAAATCTGTTATCTGTAAAGGATCTGCCAGGCACAGCTTCTGTGTCAACGCCCATAGGTAATCAGTCTGCACCTGCTTCTATGTCTGTGAGACTGACTCCATCTTCCACCACTCAGGATGGCAGGCTTAGGAGTGGGAGAGCCTATCACAGCCTGGCCAGACGGAGCTAGCTCCCGCCCTCTGTCTATTTATACCTGCCTTTCCTGTTCCTCCTTGCTTGTGATTCTTCTCGTTTGGTTTCCTGGCCCTGCTGCAGCTTCTTGTACTATTTGACCCTGCTTCATATAGACCCTGGCATTACTGACCACTCTCCTGCTCTGCGTTTGGTACCTTGTACACTCCTGGTTTGACCCTGGCTTTACTGACCACTCTCCTGCTCTGCGTTTGGTACCTCGTACACTCCTGGTTTGACTCGGCTCGTTCACCACTCTTGTTGCTCACAGTATTGCCGTGGGCAACTGCCCCATTTCCCTTAGCTTCTGTGTACCCTTGTCTGTTTGTCTGTCGTGCACTTACTGAGTGTAGGGACCGTCACCTAGTTGTACCCCGTCGCCTAGGGCGGGTCGTTGCAAGAAGGCAGGGACTGAGTGGCGGGTAGATTAGGGCTCACTTGTCTGTTTCCTTACCCCCATCATTACATTATCATTAGGAGATTTGTTCAATAAAATTCGCATTATACTCCAATGGTTGATGGTGAAGATTATACTGACTGTCATTTGCATCGACTATTTAGGAAAATTAGCGAAAAATAACATTTGCATAATAATTTGGAACGCGGTGTATTTGCGTAAACGGCGCTTATATGTTGCAGGTTTCCCCATTGAATTCAATAGGGAGGTAAAACCCGCAACAAACGCAACTCATAAAAAAACCCCCACATACTTAGGGCTTATTTACATGAGCGCGTTAAACATCCTAGGGACGGCCGTTGAAACAGCGGCCGCCCCACGGACCTATGTAATTCAATGTGGCCGTTCACACAGCCGTTGTTTCAACGGACCGTGTGAAGGGTACGTCCGAAAATAGGACATGTCCGTTCTTTTCGCGCATCATGCATCTCTCCATAGACTCAACTATGGGGGATGCATGACATCGCGTCCCGCGGCGCTGAGCACGGATGCACCTCGGACGTGAAAAGATGCGCAGCGCTCGTGTAAATCAGGCCTAAGCCAAAAGTTTGTGTTTCTTCTTCCAGCGCGGCCTCCCCATGTGACCGCTGCAGCCAATCACAGGCCAATCACAGGTAGCAGCGGTCTCCTAGGATGAAACGTCATCCCTGCTAGCAGGCCGGCAAGTGCTGCAGTTTTTCGCGACCGACATTCCAGGTGAAAAGCTGCACCACAGAGTGGTGCGCTTTTTCGCCCGAAATTCCCTGTGGCGCAGAATGCGGATACGCTGCGTGCTTTTAAGCAGCGTATCTGCCCCGTGTGAACTCAGCCTAAATGGTGCAGTTTTTCCGCACTGGAATTTCTGCTAGTTTCTGCGGCAATTTCAGTTACGTGTGGACAAGCCCTTAATATGGGTTCCCATTAAGGGTATGTTCGCACGCCCTATTTACGGACGTAATTCGGGTGTTTTACAATTCGAATTACGTCCGAAAATGCGGCTCCAAACCGCTGGCAAACATCTGCCCATTGAAATCTATGGGGTTACGATGTTCTGTGCACACAGGCTTTTTTTTTTACGCGCCGCTGTCAAAAGACGGCGCGTAAAAAGACGCCCGCCTCAAAGAAGTGCAGGACACTTCTTGAGACGTAATTGGAGCCGTTTTTCATTGACTCCATTGAAAAACAGCTCCATTTACGTCCATAATTGACGCCGGGAAAAACGCGAGTACGAGCAATTACGTCTGAAATTCAGGAGCTCCATTATTTCAGGCGTATTGGACGCTGCCGTGTGAACATACCCTAACAGACGTAGAACTGCAGCTACGATGTGGATTGACAGTAAGGGTATGTTCACACGCTGAGTCAAAAACGTCTCAAAATACGGAGCTGTTTTCAAGGGAAAACAGCTCCTGATTTTCAGACGTTTTTTGAGCAACTCGCGTTTTTCGCTGCATTTTTCGCTGCGTTTTTCTTTGTGTTTTTTGCAGCTGTTTTTGGAGCTGTTTTCATTGGAGTCTATGAGAAAACGGCTCCAAAAACATCCCAAGAAGTGTCCTGCACTTCTTTTGACGAGCCGTCATTTTACGCGTCGTATTTTGACAGCGACGCGTAAAATGACATGACCTGCCTAAGTAGAGTCGTGTGTTAGTGCACCTTCCCTTATCCCTACCAATCCCTTCACCCCCACCTTTAGGAAAAAGACACATGACACCGAGGTTGGATGTGAAATGGCCACAGCAGCCGTTTTATTAATTTCACAGTTTAAAACAAATTAAATCCGAAACATTCGGATAACTAATTAGGAATCCACCAGAGAATTCCTCCTAATAATTCACATGACCCAACATGGGTCAGAATCATAAATAACAATTTAACGTTAACATTAGACCGAGCAGGGGCAGTCCTTGAAGCCATTTTAGATATTCCTTTTTTACACACCTCGAGTTAGCCATCTGCAAACCACTAATTACCTCCAGCCGTAAACCAGCTCGGAGGCACCGCTCACCTCTGCAGATGGCTCCAACCACCAGAAGTCCACTTCAAGGGGATAACACCCGATGAAGCCTTCAAGTGCTATACCGACCACTAGAAGTCCACTTCAAAGGGATAACACCCGATGAAGCCTTCGAGTGATATACCTTCCACCAGAAGACCACTTCAAAGGGATAACACCCGATGAAGTCTTCAACCATGTACCTTTTTTGGGGGACGCATACCCCCGATGCGACCCCCCCACCAATTTTGTACTGACTGGCCTCAAGGACTCCCCCCGCCAGCTGCCATGACACCAGGACCTACTCCGAATGAAAAGAAAAAACATGTTAAATAAGCACACTATAAAATTGCCACACTCATAAACAGACTTAATAAAGACCACAAGAGATAACACCAAATGGGCGGGAGGGTGGGAGCTTACTGGGTGAGTGGTTACTTCTCCCGCTGCTTCCGGCTCACTGCCGAAAAACAGCGGGAAGCTCCGTAACGGCCCCCTAACTCCTCCCTGTCCCTCCTCCACCTCTAACTTTCCCTACAAAGTTAACCCTTTCCCTCCTAGGGCTGTCATGGAGGCTTCCCTCCTAAGCCCTGCAGGCTGCGTCCAGCCTCGTCTTGACCTGCCTAAGTAGAGTCGTGTGTTAGTGCACCTTCCCTTATCCCTACCAATCCCTTCACCCCCACCTTTAGGAAAAAGACACATGACACCGAGGTTGGATGTGAAATGGCCACAGCAGCCGTTTTATTAATTTCACAGTTTAAAACAAATTAAATCCGAAACATTCGGATAACTAATTAGGAATCCACCAGAGAATTCCTCCTAATAATTCACATGACCCAACATGGGTCAGAATCATAAATAACAATTTAACGTTAACATTAGACCGAGCAGGGGCAGTCCTTGAAGCCATTTTAGATATTCCTTTTTTACACACCTCGAGTTAGCCATCTGCAAACCACTAATTACCTCCAGCCGTAAACCAGCTCGGAGGCACCGCTCACCTCTGCAGATGGCTCCAACCACCAGAAGTCCACTTCAAGGGGATAACACCCGATGAAGCCTTCAAGTGCTATACCGACCACTAGAAGTCCACTTCAAAGGGATAACACCCGATGAAGCCTTCGAGTGATATACCTTCCACCAGAAGACCACTTCAAAGGGATAACACCCGATGAAGTCTTCAACCATGTACCTTTTTTGGGGGACGCATACCCCCGATGCGACCCCCCCACCAATTTTGTACTGACTGGCCTCAAGGACTCCCCCCGCCACAGCGAAACAGGCCTTAACCACCTTAAGCCTGTGAGTTCTGCCACACCACCACCGCCCTTTCAATTCCTTCTGCTATTGCCAAGCTCCACAGATCAATCCCAACCTCGGTCAAATGAACCCCATCGCTCCTCCAGTAGTTCCCCACTCCTGACTCCAAGTCCCTGTGCCGAACGCAAATGCCCCCGTTTTTGGCTACAAATCGGGACACTGCGCGATTAACCTTAATGCGAGCCTTATTGACTCTTTCCACTGACCTAGCCAGCCGCCAATGTTTTCTTGGGACAATGTCCGACCACACAATTACCAACCTGGGATAAGAAACCCACAAACACAACATATCGTGTTTAATATCCCGCACCAACTCACGAAAAGGGCGGACTCCCAAATCGTTCCCACCCACGTGCAAGACCAAGATCTCCGGGACCCTATCAAGCCGGGCATATGTCTGGAATTCTGCTAACACCCTACTCCACGACATACCTCTAAATCCCAGCCAATGCAAAACCGCATCCTGTCGCGGAATGCGCAACTGGCGACCGTCCGGGCGGACGTCCGCCCTCAAAGCCCCCCAATGCACGTAAGAGTGGCCCAGCAACCACACCAAACACGGAGGCGGATCTGAAACGGAAAAGCAAGTTAAATACCACCACACAAAACATTCTTATAAGTGCAAACAGCAAAACTCATAACAGATGGGGGCGGACATAAGACCTAAATCTGTTGGACTCCCAACGACCGATGCGCCGCACCCCCTCATCATCCAACCCCCAGCGCCCTGCTTCCGTTGCTGCGCCGATCCTGAAGGAATGAGATGAGTACGCGTCCGCCGCGACACCGACCGCCGCCAAACATTTTTTGAATACAGCTCTAAATTGAAATCTAGACAAAAATAACCCGTCCTCGTGACATAGCAATGGCAACTCCGGAGACCCCACCTGTGGCTTAAAACCCTGCCTGCACGCCACCGGGCACATAGCCGAACCCGGGAGAGCGAACAACACTATCAGCTTCCCCTTTCCTAATTGGTCAGTTTTTGACCGACGCAACCATACCTCCAGCCGATCTGTATATATGCTCACGTCTCTCAGTCTCAACCCCCCAGCTTGCTTGGTACTCGGCGAAACCAACTCGCCGATTCTAAATGCCCCAAAGAACGCCAAAGAAAAAGCTAACCGAAACAACCTCATCTCGGCCGAAGAACGACAGACCGATGCTAATGATCCGCCCAAAGAGCTCAACAGAGAAAACGACACAGGCCTTCTACGATCCGCCTCGACCCTACCTCGGCGCAAACCCTTCAAAGCCTGCCCCACTAAGAATTCCTTAGACACATCCCTAAAGCCCCGTAACTTGAAACCAAACGCCACCGCCGACATGAAACGGTTAACCTTTGCCAATGAAAACCCCGCCTCCCAGGCGTCCCCTAACCAGTACAAAAGTGCCACCAACCTGTCTCTATCCGTGTTGAACTCTCTTACCCACTCCTCCCACTGCCTCCAACAAGCAGAATAAGCACTCCACGTTGAGCGCGCCAACGACCTTTCCACCAATCGTTCTACGGGACCGAGACAAGATCCCAAAGATGTTCCGGGCAGACCACGCCGAGACGTTCCGCTCCCGGTGCCAATTGCCGAAACCGGTCCCACTGCGAGCGAGAAAGAGCATCAGCGATACAATTCCGTACCCCCGGCACGTGCACCGCCACCACCCACGCGTTCAATGACAAGCACACCAACACTAAATGTCGCAACAACTGAATTACCGGAGGAGAGGACGCCGTGATGTTGTTAATGGCCAGCACCACCCCCATGTTGTCGCAGTAAAAATGAACCTTCTTATCCCTGAGCCTGTCCCCCCAGATGGTCGCCGCAACCACGATGGGGAACAGCTCGAGCAGGGCCAGATTCCGCGTGAGTCCACTGGACACCCAGCTAGCCGGCCATTGACCCGCGCACCACGGACCCCCCCCATAAGCTCCAAAACTGCCCGCTCCAGCTGCATCCGTAAAAATATTCAAATCACTCGTATCCTGCGCTGGAGCCATCCATAGCGACCGACCGTTATACTGGCCCAAGAAGTCATCCCATACCTGCAAATCAGCCCGATGCTCCTCCTTGAGCCGTACAAAGTGATGTGCCGCACGCACTCCCGCCGTAGCCGCCGCCAACCGTCTACCAAACACCCTCCCCATTGGCATAATCCGGCAGGCGAAATTCAACTTCCCCAGCAACGACTGAATCTCCCGCAGCGTAATTTTCTTTAACTTGCAAGCCCGACGTACCTCCTGACTCAAAGCCCCCAACTTATCCATCGGAAGACGACACTCCATAGCCACCGAATCTATCTCAATTCCCAAAAAACAAATCGTCGTTACCGGGCCCTCAGTCTTTTCTGGCGCCAAAGGGATCCCAAAATCCCTCGCAACCTTCTGCAGTGCATGAAGCAAATTACCGCAAACCGGCAAACCCCCCGGGCCGACGCACAAGAAATCGTCTAAGTAATGTATTAACGAATCGACCCCGGCTACACCCTTCGTCACCCACTCCACGAAGCTACTAAAAGCCTCGAAGTACGCGCAAGAAAGGGAACACCCCATCGGAAGGCACCGATCCACGTAAAAAGCCCCATTCCAAAAACAACCCAACAGCCGTTGGCTTTCTGGATGAACTGGCAACAACCTGAACGCCGCCTCGATGTCGGTTTTTGCGAGCAGCGCGCCTGGACCCGCAGCACGAACTAACCCAACCGCTTTATCGAATGAGGTATACACTACGGAGCACAACTCATGATCAATCCCGTCATTTACCGACGAACCCTTGGGAAACGATAAGTGCTGAATCAACCGGAATTTTTGGGGCTCGCGCTTTGGAACAATACCCAATGGGGACACAACTAAATCCTTTATTGGCGGATCAATAAAAGGCCCCGCCATACGGCCTAACGAAACTTCTTTAAACAACTTTTTCGACACGACCTCAGCATGCAAGTAGGCCGATTTAAGGTTCCTCCGCGTAACCGGGACCTCATAAGGAGGCGGAGGAATAATAAAACCAACACTAAACCCTTCGTAAAGCAACTTCGCCGCAGCCCTATCCGGATACTCATTTAGATAGGGGGCCATCCTTTCCACCCTCACCGGTGACAACCCCTTGACCAGCCGAGGAGGACTGGTTCCCTGACCTCTTTTTCCGCATACATTTTGCCGCCCCATGGGATGCACCATTACACTCCGAACACACGTGCTTGAACTTGCACGTGGCCCCGAACTTACACTGGCCATCGTTGAATTGCCAGCAGAATCCCAACTTTGCCCCACCGCCCTGTCCGACCTGACTGGACTGGCCCCCTTGGCCAACGCTCCCGGGAAAGGGCTGCCTAACCGGAGCCGTGACCCTTAACCAGAGAGCAATATCCTTCTGGTCCCATTGAATCGCCGGCCGAACCGCTTTACGCTGACGGAATTGCTCATCGTATCTGAGCCAAGCCTGCCCCCCGTACACCCGATGAGCCTCCCCAATGGCGTCAAAATAACAAAACAACGCCGAACAATTTTCCGGCGCCTTTTCCCCTATTACACTGGCTAAGATGGCGAACGCCTGCGACCAATTTACGAACGTCTGCGGGATAAGCCTATACCGCCGCCGCTCCTCCTCGTCCTTCTTGCTCTCATCCCGCTTGCTCCTATCCAAATTGAATTTAGCAAGCGGCAGAAGAGAAAAAATCTCAACGTATTCGTCCTTCCAAATACGCTCACGCACCTCCTGCTTTAAGTGCGCCCCCAACGGACCTTCAAAGCAAACATATACCTCCCCGCGAGCACGATCATCAATACGCACCCGATCGCCGTCTTTTTGGGCCTCGGTCTGTACCGACACCGCGACCGCCTCCGTAGCCGCCATTACGGGGCGCGCCTGTAACAATCCCACTTCCCTGGGGCCCTCCCAAACTACCGCCGGGGACACCTCCGTAACTACTGGCGCCGCCGCCCTATCGAGACGCCCGACCAGCTCCCGCAAGCAACCCACCAAGTCCGCTAGACCCGCGCCGTAGCGCCCGCCCACGCCACTACCGGCCACCGATCCGACGCTAGCAGCCCCCCTGCCGACACCCGACATAAAAATCGCTGGATACGACAAAGATGGAGTTATGCACTCACCGGGCTGCACAGGCGCTGTGTTCCCGTCAGCCGGACCATCCTGCCCTCGCCGATACACGTCCAGTTCACCGTCTTCCAGCTCCTCTCTCGCCGACGACTGGCCATCCCACCGACATCTCCGAACCGGGGATGATGACGCGCTGGCAGATGGGCCGGCAACCTGCCGCCCGACCGCTGGGATCCAAACTTCCGACCGGACCTGTTGCCTCGACGTCGCTGCAGGTCTAGGCGTCCGTCTCGACGATCCTGATGAAGCCTGCCCCCTGGCCGGAGCATCACCAGGCGGGGCGGCCGTAGCTAGTCTTCCCGATCTTGCATCTGATGGGGGGGGGGTGACAGGGAGCCCGGCCTGCGACTCCCTGAGAACCGCCGGACCCCGTCGCGGCCTGGGATTCCTGCCAGGACGCAGGGCCTGGGAAGGGTCGGTCCCCCCAGCTGCCTGGCCTGCAGCGTCCATATTAGGGCTCCCCCTGCGACGCCGTGTCCGCGGGACCACCTCAGGGCTGAGGCGTTCTGGAGGTCGGGACCGCCGGGAGCGACGGGCAGACCCGGCCTGAGTCACCATCACCCCCGGCGACGCTCTCTGCCTCCTCTGAGCAGGAGCGGGTGTTGTAAACTCCCCCCCCGCCGCCATATTACTGCCAGGAAGGGGGCCGGGGGAGGGGAGCCTGTCCCCCACTTCAACAGACCTCATATGCCGTGCCTGACGTGGCGAATCGGCGTCGGGGATCATCGTAAGTGCAGCCACGGTCTCCTCCAACCAACCGGGACCGTGGTGCACAGCAGCGGCACGCAGCCGCGCAAGCATATCAGCCTCAGACATGACGGAACAGAGCGGGGCAACGGGAGCTTACTGGGTGAGTGGTTACTTCTCCCGCTGCTTCCGGCTCACTGCCGAAAAACAGCGGGAAGCTCCGTAACGGCCCCCTAACTCCTCCCTGTCCCTCCTCCACCTCTAACTTTCCCTACAAAGTTAACCCTTTCCCTCCTAGGGCTGTCATGGAGGCTTCCCTCCTAAGCCCTGCAGGCTGCGTCCAGCCTCGTCTGGTCATCTGCACAGAACATCGTAAGACCCATTGCAAGCAATGGGCAGATGTTTGCCGACGTATTGGAGCCGTCTTTTCAGGCGTAATTCGAGGCGTAAAACTCCTCCATTACTTCTGAAAAGAGGTCGTGTGCACAGGGCCGCCATCAGGAATTTCAGGGCCCCCTACAGCTAAATTTTCTGGGCCCCCCTACCGTGGCACCGCCTGTTAACGGTACTCCGTCCAGCACTATATCATGGTACCCAGGGCCGCCATCAGCGGGGGTATTATGGGTACTGATGTGAGAGGCCCGGCCAAACCTAATTGAAAGGGGGGCCCGGCAACTGCCGCGACTTGCCTTTGGTAGAAAAGAAAAACAAACCCCTGCAATGGGGCTTGTTTTTTTCACCAAAAGAATGTCGTGAGCTGCGGGCCCCCCTTTCAATTAGGTTTGGCCGGGCCTCTCACATCAGTACCCATAATACCCCCCCTGATGGCGGCCCTGGGTAGCATGGGGGTCGTCATGGGGGCCGTCAAACACTGCCGCCCGTGCGACCGATCGCGCGCACCCGCAAACTCCCGCGCATGCCCACCTGCGACCGCCTGGAACCGCGCACCGAATTTTGAGGCAGATTTTGACCTGCCCACACTATCTTGCTGCGTTTTTTGTCCGCGGCGATTGAGGACAGCAGACAAAAAACGCAGGGAAAAATGTATTTTCTGCCTCCCATTGATTTCGATGGGAGGTCAGAGGCGGAACCGCGGCAAGAAAGGACGTGCTGCTTTTTCTTTTTGCCGCGACTGGCTCCCATTGATTTCAGATTAAATCAATGGGAGGCGGTTTTGGAAGTTGTTTGGTGCTGATTCTGACGCAGTGTCCGAGTCAATATCAAGGCCCAAAAACTGTGAACTGGGCCTTATTGTTAGGGCTTATTCAGACGAACGTGTAATACGTCCGTGCAATGCGCGTGATTTTCACGCGCCTCGCACGGACCTATGTTACTCTATGGGGCCGTGCGGACTGTCAGTGATTTTCACGCAGAGTGTGTCCGTGTGTCCGCTGCGTAAAACTCACGACATGTCCGATATTTGTGCATTGTTCGCGCATCACGCACCCATTGAAGTCAATGGGTGCGTGAAAATCACGCCCAGCACTTCCGCAGCCGTATAAACTATGAATGAAAACAGAAAAGCACCACGTGCTACAAACATACAAACAGAGTGTCATAATGATGGCGGCTGCGCGAAAACCACGCAGCCGCGCATCATACGCTGCTGACACACGGAGCTGTTATGGACCTTTTGCATGCGCAAAACGCCACGTTTTTGCGCACGCAAAAAGCACACACTCGTGTAAATCCGGCCTTAGGGTAGGAACACACTAGGCATGAACACTGCGGATTTTATGCAACACATTTTATTGTGGAAAATCCGCAGCGTATTACAGTCGCAGCAGAGTGAAAATCACTGACAGTCTGCACGGCCCCATAGAGTAACATAGGTCCGTGCGAGGCGCGTGAAAATCACGCGCGTTGCACGGATGTATTACACGTTCGTCTGAATAAGCCCCAACAATAAGGCCCAGTTCACAGTTTTTGGGCCTTGATATTGACTCGGACACTGCGTCAGAATCAGCACCAAAAAACTTCCAAAACCGCCTCCCATTGATTTAATCTGAAATCAATGGGAGCCAGTCGCGGAAAAAAGGAAAAGCAGCACGTCCTTTCTTGCCGCGGTTCCGCCTCTGACCTCCCATCTAAATCAATGGGAGGCAGAAAATGCATTTTTCCCTGCGTTTTTTGTCTGCTGTCCTCAATCGCAGCGGGCAAAAAACGCAGCAAAAAACGCGGCAAGATAGTGTGTGCAGGTCAAAATCTGACTCAAAATTCTTTAAGGAATTTTGAGGCAGATTTTTTTGGCCTGCAAAATACTCTGTGTGAACAGGGCCATACATAAACAGCACTTTGAGACACTTTACTCACCGTGTCAGAAGAGCTGCTCCCACTCCAGTCCTCTTCAGGCGATGTCTTCGGTCCAGATGTCGTCCTTGACCTCCAGGCTCCAGAAAATGGCGGGGATCGTAGAACTCCTGCCGCCGCGCAACAACTAGACTCCTCCCCCTCTCCTTACGCAGCTACGCTCTGGAGAAGGAGGACGAGGCGGAGTCGGACGAGGAGGACGATGAGGAGGCAGAGTCGGACGAGGAGGCGGAGTTGGAGGCGGGCCAGCAGGTAAGTAAACTGTGCGCCGCTGTCCCTGTGTGGCTGTCCTTCCCCGTAGATCGGACTTGTGTTGCGGGCGCACCGCCTCCCTCTCGGCGGCGCGCCTGGTCGTTCGCGCGTGGGCGCGCGCTTGCGGTCATGCGCGCGCGGGTGCGAGCTTGCGGTCATTCGCGCGCGTGCAAGCGGTGTTTCGCGGCGGTGATGAGAGGGGGGCCCGCAGCTCACGGCGGTGTTTGACGAGAGGGGGGCCCGCAGCTCACGACATTGTTTTGGTGAAAAGAACAGGCCCCATTGCAGGGGCCTGTTTTTTTCTACCAAAGGCAAGTCGCGGCAGTTGCCGGACCCCCCTTTCAATTAAGTTTGGCCGTGCCCCCTACACTAGTACCCCTAATACCCCCCTGATGGCGGCCCTGTGTAGCGCGAATCACGCGCGTCACCCGGAAGTGCTTCCGTGTGCCGTGCACGATTTGCACGCACCCAATGACTTCAATGGGTGTGTGCTGCGCGAAACACGGGCAAGTATATGACATGTCGTGAGTTTTACACAGCGCACACACGCTGCGTGAAATTCACTGACAGTCTGAACGGCCCCATTCACTAACATAAGTCCGTGCGACGTAATAAGTATCACGGACGTATAACACGTTCGTGTGAATAAGGCCTTATATTGTCATTTGTAGTGAATTTTCAGTGCACAATCCGCACCAAAAATAGGAGGCAAGTAAGTGGCTTATTCAGATGTCCATGTTCGGTCTGTGATATACGGAGCGTGTATCGGCCATATTTCCCGGACCGACCACAGTTCAGGGAGCCGGGTTTCTAGCATCACAGTTATCTATGATCATAGTCCCTCCCTTCCCGTGGGAATACTGTCCCCGGTCCCGTACTGAAAGCATCATTACAGTATGGGACAGTATTCCCGCAGAGAGGCAGGGACTTCCAGAAACACTGATAACTATGATGCTAGGAGTGCGGCTCCATCAAGCTCCGTATGTCACGGACCGAATGCGGCCGTCTGAATAAGGCCTTAGTCTAGTTACACAGTGCGGTGAAATCCCATTTTTTTGCCACAATTTTTGCAAAAAAACGTGACTTGACCGCACTGTGAGAATATAGCCTAACAGCACTTTTCATGTTTTGTATCTTTTTTTTATGCAATTTTCGTAATTGCGGCACAAATCACGCGGTTTTGCCGCGATTTTTATATAATCGCGGCAAAACTGCGCCATTTTTGCCGCGATTATGAAAATCGCGGCAAAAAAGCGCTAGGAAAACGAAAAAATACCAAAAAACTTTTTAACCAACTTTATACAATCTACAAATGGGGTCAGGGGGATGGGAATCAGAATGGATAGGGGAACATACTCACCAGCCTGCAGGTCCGGTCGGCAGTGTAGAGGAGCTGGGGGGCGGGATCTCCACACGCAGCTTCAGCACATGCTGCATCTTCCTCTCCAGTGAAGCTACAACAGGTATGCAGGGGCTGCCGCGAGTGTTGCTAGGGGAGTCTCATAGGGGGGTGACGCTAGGGGGGTGCCGCGGGCGTTGCGAGGGGGGCCCGTGAGCGTTGCGAGGGGGGGGCCCGTGAGCGTTGCGAGGGGGGGGGGCAAAAGTCCGAAGGGGGGGGGGGGTGCGACGGCAGCCCGGCGGGCCCCTTTTACTTCATTCATGTGGCCGGGCCCCTGACGGGAGTACCAGTAATACCCCCCTGATGGCGGCCCTGCGTGTGCACATACCCTAAGGGCACATTCAGACATGGCGGAATTGCAGTGGAAATCCTTAGCAGACAGTTTGTCCATTGGTTTCCACACCTTTTTAGTTATCAGACATTGCGGAAAACTCTGCTGCGGACCATAGGCTGCGGTGCAGAATTTTCCCTCCGCAGCAGCTCATGATGTTGCGGAGAAGAAGCGGAATTTCACTGCGAATTTCAGCCTTTGCAATGCAAAACCTGAAATCTGTGGCAAGTCCGCTGTGATATCTGCAACGTCTGAATTACCTGTCAAATATGAAAATGTTGCTGCAGATTCGTTGCGTAATTACCCCAAATCTGCACCAACATTTGCAGCGGAAAAATTCTGCCACGTCTAATGTGCACTAAGGGCATGTGCACACACAAATTTAAAAACGTCTGAAAATACGGAGCTGTTTTCAAGGGAAAACAGCTGCTCATTTTCAGATTTTTTTTAATTCAAAGTCGCGTTTTTAACGGCCGTTTTTGGAGCTGATTTTCTCGATGAAAAACGGCTCCAAAAACGGCTGAAGAAGTGACATGCACTTCTTTTTTGCCACCGTTTTTTATGCGGCCGTTTTAAAAAACGGCCGGGTAAAAAACACCCCGTCGGAACAGAACGCCGTTTTTCCAATTGAAATGGGCAGATGTTTGGAGGCGTTCTGCCTGGAGCTAGTGCCTCGGTAGCCTCCATAGCTACACCCCTGATGGAAGGCAACCTACGGAATAAATATACAGGTTGCACCAGCTGTCCGCCTATAGATTCCGCATTGTTTTTAGGTTCAACGTTGAACTAATTGAGGGCAATTAATTAAGACTGGTGTTTCATACGCCATTCTTGATCTAAAGATAGTTGGAGTAAAATGCGATAATTTATTTAGAGGTGCACGCTTCTCAATAACTTAGGCGCATCTCTGGACGTCCATGAAAATCCAATTCACGTTAGTTATGAGCTGGAGTAGACTTGCGCTATATTTTACGCCAGCTTTCTGGCATAAATCATAGTAAATTCATCTGGCCCCTCCCACAAAGCCCCACCCACTTTTTAAAAAAAGTGTCGGAGGTGACGTAAAAAAAGAAAAGTTGCAAAATTGTTGTGCAAAATTCTAGCTTTTGAGAGTTTAGTAGAGAGCTTCATGAATTCCTTCCAGCCTCTGATGTTTAAGCATTGTGCGTTTTTTGAGGCATTTTTTACGGCCGTTTTTGAAGCTGTTTTTCTATTGACCCAATGAAAAATGGCTCCGAAAATGTCTCAAGAAGTGACATGCTCTTCTTTTTACGAGGCGTTTTTTACACGCCATTTTTTCGAACAGCCACATAAAAAAAACGCTCATTGAGTCAATAGAAAAACAGCTCCAAAAACGGCCGTAAAAAAACGCTTTGCTCCGTATTTTACAGCTGTTTTTAGTTTGCCGTGTGAACATAGCCTAAAGGAGGTTTCCACTACCAGACAACTGATAACCTATCCACTGGATAGGTCATCAGTATATGATCGTTGCGTTTCCAACACCCGGACCCCGCACCGATCAGCTGCTACCGGATGTCACTTAAAATGTGTCCACGGTCATGTTAAGAACTGATACTAAATTAGAAGACGCTTGTGTCTGTGATTGTGGCTATGAAGGTGCTGCAGGTGGCTAGTACATTTATGGGGCAGACACTTATATGAGGGTTCAGGAACTTCTGTAAATGACATTTAACACATTAGCTGCCTGGTTGTGCAATGATTTAGGATCAGGGGCTGTATAGTTAGGAAATGAAACAGGTTGGTCATTTAGTGGGAAGGCTGAGTAGCAAACCCGGATGAGAGCAGCAATGGCGGCCATATTGGTTGTCACCCAGCTTTCCAAGAAACTGATAAAAATAAAGGGCTGAATATAATTTTCGTATTCTTGATTCACTGGTGTCAACTTGCTCTTATCCTGCGATGTTACATCATCAACTCATTGCAATGTAGTTCACGATTTAAACTGATCTCTCTGATTTCCGCCGGATCAGCCGTTTTATTTGAAATGTCATCAAGTTGTTAATTTGTCTCGTAAAACATTCAAAGTATTTTCGAACTGATTAATTTTTCCTTCCATTAATTTTTCTGTTTTCCCTTGATATCAATTTCATTCCTACTTAATTAATTTTAAAGTCATATCCCATTCGCTGCTCTCACCGTCCAGCAGCTCAAAAGTGTCGGCCCTTATAATTCTCTCTAAATCACCCTGTGGGGTCACAAGAAACTTTCACAAAATCATATTCATCCAATCCTGGATTCATAGCCTCATGTTCACACTGGCGTGACCGTGGCATTAATGGCGCACAACATCTACGGTACACGGGTCTTGGATGGTTTGATGGCTTTGTCCTCACAGGTGCAATGGGTCCAGAAACTCCTGTGCCGCAATGTAAAGTCTGTAACGGGCCCCGACCTCCCATGGGCCATTTATTATACTGTTGTCTTCTTATGGTGAAGGGGTCTTTGGGCCCCGTCAGGATCTAGGGCCCAGGTGCTGCTACTGCCAGGAAACGCTGCATGAAAGCTATCACAGATCCGATTTCACGACAACTCTTGACGGATGCCATGGACTCATAGTAAGGTCCTTCGTGTTTCTGACAGGGTCCGGGTGTTTTTGATGGGATGAATAGCCCTGCTGACTGCGCCGACGGAAAGAAAGAAAACACCAGTGTAAATAGAACCAACGTGACCCATTTAATGCCAAGTCTGCCAGAGCGGGAGTTGCTGATTGCAAAAAATTGTTGGCCAAAAATGAACCATTGTTGGGTTGCTCCCATTGTTTACACTGCTGAGCAGTGGGTGGGACTGCAGGATGATTGACAGCTCAGTTCTAATGCTACATTTCCTGTGAGAGGCGAAACTATAGGGGTCACAGCCCCCCTGCCACATCTGGTTTTTCAGGGCCCAGCACACAAGATCTTGAGGTCTGGGATCTGAATTAATTTATGGATCTGGTCTGTGGTTTCTAGGTAGGTCCCTGGATCCTGTAATGCCACCAACACACCAGCAGCAGTTACATCTCGGAGAAGAAATCCATATACTGCATCTTTGTAACACAACCCCAATTGGCATCATTTTATGAGGCTAGGGGCTTTATAAATATGGTATATCGCATTCAGACCGGGTTCCCACGGATCGGATACGCTGCGTAAAAATCACGCAGCGTATCCAACCTGGAACCTGCTGCACCTTCCGTCCGAAAAATACTTACCCCCTCCCTCCTTTGACGCCCCGGCCTCCTACGATGACGTTGCAGGCCGTGTGACACTGCAGCCTGTGATTGGTTGTAGCAGTCACATAAGATGAAACGTCATCCCGGGAGGCCGGACTGCAGGAAGAAGGAGAGCGTTCAGGGTAAGTATAATTATTTTTTTTTATTTCCGGAGTTGCGATTTTTGCAGTGAAATTGCTGAGATTACGCCTCATAAATCGCAACACTTGGCTTTCTATTGCAGGTTTTGCATTCCCATTGAATTGAATGGGGAAAACCCGCAACAGAAAATAAAAAAAAACGCAGCAAAAATTCCGCACCGCAGGTCAATTTATAAACGTTTACGCTGCATTTTTTTCCGCAGCGTGGGCAGGAGACTTTCACTTTGCTGCTACTGTAAATGCTGCGGAATTTCCGCACACAATTCCGTTGCGGAAATTCCGCAGCGTTTACGCTACGTCGGAACCCGGCCTTAGGGTTGATTTTCTACCTACATGAATTGTACCATGTGATCTGGAAATAGCAGCTGACACGGCAGCGATCTGTGATTGACAGCTGATAAAAGCGTAACTGCGCTTCTTTAAGAAAACCAACCAGATTTATATGGTAATCTCAGTAATGAGACATATGGCCGCAATTATTTTCTCAAACATCCCAATTAAGAGGAGGGAAACGGCTCTGATGGCGTTAATGATGAAGACGTATGAAAGCTTTAATATCATTTGCCTGTTCAGCTGTGAAATCAAATTTAGTGATATTAGGCAGGACATAGGACAATGTAATAGGAGCATATGGAAATATATTTACCATGACTAATAAATGGCAGAAAATAAAAGAGACAGAAAAGAGAAGAAGAAACCATCGCACATAAAAAAAGAGAAGAGAGAATCAAGTTCTGCGCGATTAAACATTGAAAATAAAACAGAACCGCCACCGCCGGGTAACAATATTTCCTGCCTGGCGTTCCAGAGACCGTATGATATCAAACCATGTTTAAAACTGAGCATTAATATATTATAGTCATCAATTGTACTTTATTTTTCTAGGCAGTCCTAAATTTTGGGGTGTACAGTAAAGAGGAAATGGGCAGTATCAAAATAGAAGGGGGTCCCTTTCAATCCCGATTGGTGACAAGTCAGGGAACCAGAAAATCGCAGTTGTCACTTCCCTTCCCAAATTCCCATTAGCAGCTCATGCACAGTACATTACTCAGCAGCAGGGGGCAACAATGAGCGCTTGAGAAAGCTCCTCCCAGAATAAAGAGAATATGTAAATTATGCTCTACCCTGGGGCATGATGGGAGAAGAGTGATTCTTGAACCAGTTATGTTAATATCAGTCCTGGGAGAAGTGGTGATGTCACAGAATGATGAGGTGGATTTATCTGGAGAGGCTGGTGATGTTACTGGATATAATTCTCTTAGGAGGACTGATGATGTCATAAAGTGAGGAAGTAGGTTTATCTGGGAACAGCTGGTGATGTCACTGTGTGTGGCTGTGAGCTTTATTTGGGGAGGACTGGTGATGTCCCTGGTTTTGGGGCATGGCTATATGAGAATGGCTGGTGATGTCATTGAATGACAGTCAGGTTTATTCTGGCAGGACTGGTGATGTGACTGAGTGTGGGGGCAGTATTATTTGGGGACAAATGGTAATGTGACTAAGTTTATGGGCAGGGTAATTTGGGGAAAACTGGTGATGTCACTGCCTATCTCAATTTTTCACACTCCATAAACTTGACTATAAACCATTCTTCTCCTGCTGTGTGGAGGGGCAGCTCCATTGAACAGCGGCTGCGAAACACAAAATAAATGAAAGCCAAATAATGAAATTGAAGAATGAATAAAAATTCCAAATTCTACTTCATACTATGAAATAAGCTAAAATATGTTTTCATTGGAACTGTCCCTTTAATGAATGACCCCTCCACTTCCAGGTGATGATCCCGCTGGACGATCCTGTCCCTTTAATGAATGACCCCTCCACTTCCAGGTGATGATCCCGCTGGACGATCCTGTCCCTTTCCTTCTCTCTTCAGCAGTTTGAAATTGAACATTTTTTCTGCACTTTGTAAAATTCACAATGTCTGTGGGAAAAGAAAAAACTGTAGACACCTGGAAGCAGTTTTCTAATTCGGGAATCATTATAAGAATGGTGCCTCTGTAGCAGTTTTCACAGTTTCGTCTGCAATGCAGCGACAAATAATCTGCATTGAAATAAATTCTCACTGGAGTCTCTGGAGTTTGCGGAAAAAAGTTTAGTTCTTGATTTGGGTTTCTTACTAAACATTAGAAAATGTAAAATATAAGTATTTGCCCCCGGCTTTTCATAAAGATTCAAAAAATCCCCAGTAAATACAAGTCCTTGAGTCTTGGCGCTTATGCACACAGCGCAGTCGTGCTCATGGACCCTGTGTGCTGGCACAAGGAGCCCCTCTGGTCTATATGGTCCTGTAGTCACCCCATGTGGCATGCTATAGTGCCTCCGTTCAGCAGGAACCTCCGTAATATGGCATCTGGTGGAATGTGGCACAATTATTTTTTTTGTGTACCTCCACACATGGACGTACAGTATGGGTCCATTGAAGTCTATGGACACTATATTAGGAATATATGCAAGAAGTATCCAAGGGTGTATGTATAGAGGGGGAACTAGAAGGGGGTTGGCGGGGCATTGGCCTCAGTTGCTGGGTCATGGGGGGAGGCACCAAGAAGCTACTGCAAGTGCATTTAGAAACCGGGTTAACATTTTTGCCCCCAATGGCAGGATAGCATAGCTAAGGCTCTGTGTATGTACCCTAGATGCGAATCATGTGGCTTCTATGGTACCCTTGTAGAGAGGGGGCCCAGTCGTAGATGTTGCATCCCTTGAGTGTCCTGATCCTGGGCCGTTTCCCCTCTCCAGAGGATTTGCATTGTTAGAAAATGACGGTGTGAGGAATTGGCCCAAGTGTCATGGAAAAGGGAGTTCGGGTTATGTGGGTTTTAAAACCAGGCACCATAATGGGGGGCTGAGAATGATTCATTGTGTAACTTGGTGGATTTGCCATTAAGGAGTCTGGAAATGTTAAGTGACAACCCTATGGGAGTGGTAGTAGGGGCCATATTGGGCATTGTAGTAGAGACTGGGTCTAGTATATATATATATTTGTATAGGATCCAGCACCTTTCATCTTTGATTTTGAGGGGAAGATTGTGATTTAATGCGGCTGCAGTTCTCCAAGTCTGGATCTTCTGATGAGTTTTTCACGCTAAGATGATTGCAAAATAAGCGCGGATAAATGGATTGGCCGTGCTATAAATTCCATCCCAAGGACTGAAATGATACAGGGGATGAAATTAATTATGTTATTCATTAAGCGCATTCAATTTCCTTCCTTTTTTCTTCATCTTGAGTTATGACATTTGACTTGTAATAATTTGTAAATTAATGACATCTTATTTCTTTTATTGCTTTTTGGATTTTTCTCTCTTCGGCTCCTGTAACATTCGTCACTCATTAAATTTATATCTTATTGCACCAAAATGTATCAGACTAATGGACAAACTTTGCCGTGCCCCTCACTGAGACGGTTTCTTAGAGATGATGAGACGATATATGGAGCTTTTCAGACTTGATCATTATTTACAACCTGGAGGCAAAGAAGAAAGATGAGAATTATAAACTCTCGGCAATGACAAGTGAGCCAATTAAAAAAAATAATCAGTTGTCCTCTTGTGTCAAGTCTTTATATTCTATTCAGCCATTTCTAAAGTATTCTGGTCTCCCCTCAGATAGTGGATGATAACTACTACCGTCCACCACAACTGTGCCCATGGGGGATGTCACCCAAAGACCATGAGTCTGCATGATTAATCTTCCAGCACTAACTACCCCTCTTCTTCTCTGTGTCAGTCTTCACTGTAGCTCTGGTATTCTTTTCATGAACCAGGAGGCTCAGGATGAACAGCACTATAGATATCTGCCAGATATCGAACATGCAGTGCATAGAGTTATAATAGATTTAAAGGAAAATGATTTTATTATTTCTAAGTAGACCTGTATCTCGACTGCAATGTTTATGCAATGTTAAATACTTTTGTGTCAAAAAAGACAAAAGTATAGAAGGTTTGATACCTTTATTGGCTAAACATAAAAGTTCTATATGTGGCCTTCAGAGCACACAGGCTCCTTCTTCAGGAAACTGTAAACCGCCTGAAGAAGGAGCCTGTGTGCTCTGAAAGCCGCGTATAGAAGTTTTATGGTTAGCCAATAAAGGTATCAAACCTTCTATACGTTTGTCTTTTTTGACACAAAAGTATTTAACATTGCATATTGTTTCTGGCTAACACGCTACTACACTATTTTTTACTGTACTGACTGCAATGTTTGGAATTTTAAGGAAAAGATCTTGTGTATCAGGTTAAGAAGAATGAGGAAGAAGCAATACAATGGTATCCACATCATTTGTAAGATTATATCCTTAGAATTTAGAGATGATAAGATTGTCCAATCGTGATACAATCAAAGCCAGTAGGATCATTACTACGTTGTTGCACTGCAGATTTCGGCCACACCTTTTCAAATAGCGTCTAGGGAATGTCAAGTTAACAAAGGGGACCCCACACTTGACCCCCAAATTTAGTCACCTCCAGCAGGCCTCTCAACTCTTGGGGACTTCAAAGTTGTCGCCCCCCCCCTGCAGACCACCACAATGGAAAACAGTCTAAATAGATCCATATGATCAGATGGGGCGCCCTCCTGGAATAAATGGTGGCGAGCTACCCAGAAACCATTGCACTCCGGAGCCACCACAAAATACTCAGACAGTTAAATGATGCAATTCTTTGACTATTGGCCGCAGTGAGATACAATGTTGCGATGCAGGTGATCAGATTAGTCTTGCAGTAATATGTTTCCATCTCTATATCATTATATAACTTGGTAGATTTGACACTCAGGAGTCTGGAAAAGCTTGGTGGAAATGTTCTCTTTAATGTACCATGGAACTATGGGAAGGTCTGAGGGGTCAGTGTCTTCTATAAATGTGATGGAAGATTCCACATCCGCAGTGTCCAGATGTCACTATCCTCCCGAGGACACTTCCCATTCGATATTTCTGTATTGCAAATTAGATCCTAAAGGCAAAACTCTGCAGTTATTGTACAGTTCCACATGGTGCATTACCAGCCCATCAAAGCCGCCCTCCGAGGATTTCCAAGCTCTGTGCTGACGCTAGAATTCGTGATCAAGCTGTAGAAGATTTTCTTAACCATTTCTTCACAATTCCATCCCAAATATATGTCTGCATAATGTAATGCATCAGTGGGGGGATCATGACTCTGGATCATTCATATGTGGCCTATAAATATTACAAGATCAGAAGGTTTTCACACTGGGAGTTGGGAGAGAACATGGAATTACTTTAAGTGCTACTTGCACCAGAAACCATGGGAGCTTCTACTTCTGCAGACTTCAGAGCTGTAATCACCCCCTACATGTTCAATATCTTTCTAGATGAAGTGTGGTGATTACCAGGGGTCAGGAGTAAAGGCAGACAGTAGAGGACCTCTGCCCAGGAATAGTTTACAGGCCCCTTGGTCTCCAACTGAGGAAGACCATCCCTCAGATATTCTCATTGCCTCACTGGTTTGCCAACCCACCAGTAATTGTGAGCCGTAGAAGCCACTAGCAAAGTCCCTTACATGCGGCGTGGTGAACTTGTTACTTTCCTTCTAAGGTGGAAGAGGGTCCCGTAGTTTAGAAATCCCTGTGGAACTGGACAGGTGGCATATCTGGTATGTCGTCCCCTTGTCTTTGTATAGTAACATGATGTAGAAAACAGGGGTGTAACTACCAGGGTAGAAACTTCAATGGGATGTAAAGGTGGAAGACTGAATATGTAAGGGAGGGAGAGGGAACAAGTGTGTGAAGATACGAGGTAGAGAAATGGTAGAAGAAAAAATGAAAACATAAGAAAATTCCCCATCATAATAATGTAATTCATAACTATATCATTCTAATGCCTGCTGGGCGACCATATCTAAGTGGGGACTCAACCTAGTTTTTGCTATGGAACCCTGTGATTATGTGTTACACCCTGGAAGAAAATTACTTCCCCATTGCATTATAAGGTTAAAAAGTTATCTGTGCATAAGCATGTTGACTCTTCACAATAAACATCAGCAGAATTATAAATGCAGCTCTAGAGTATAGTGCAGGACGTAACCCGGGATCCGTACAAGATAAGTAATGTAATGTATGTACACAGTGACTCCACCAGAATAGTGAGTGCAGCTCTGGAGTATAATACAGGATAAAACTCAGGATCAGTACAGGATAAGTAATGTAATGTATTTACACAATGACTCCACCAGCAGAATAGTGAGTGCAGCTCTGGAGTATAATACAGAATGTAACTCAGGATCAGTACAGGATAAGTAATGTAATGTATGTACACAGTGACTCCACCAGCAGAATAGTGAGTGCAGCTCTGGAGTATAATACAGGATATAACTCAGGATCAGTACAGGATAAGTAATGTAATGTATGTACACAGTGACTCCACCAGCAGAATAGTGAGTGCAGCTCTGGAGTATAATACAGGATGTAACTCAGGATCAGTACAGGACAAGTAATGTAATATATGTACACAATGACTCCTCCAGCAGAATAGTGAGTGCAGCTCTGGAATATAATTCAGGATGTAACTCAGGATCAGTAAAGGATTGGTAATGTATGTACACAGTGACACCACCAGCAGAATAGTGAGCGCAGCTCTGGAGTATAATACAGGATGTAACTCAGGATCAGTACAGGATAAGTAATGTAATGTATGTACACAGTGACTCCACCAGCAGAATAGTGAGTGCAGCTCTGGAGTATAATACAGGAAGTAACTCAAGATCAGTACAGGATAAGTAATGTATGTACACAGTGACTCCACCAGCAGAATAGTGAGTGCAGCTCTGGAGTATAATACAGGATGTAACTCAGGATTAGTACAGGATAAGTGATGTAATGTATGTACACAGTGACTCCACCAGCAGAATAGTGAGCGCAGCTCTGGAGTATAATACAGGATGTAACTCAGGATTAGTACAGGATAAATAATGTAATGTATGTACACAGTGACTCCACCAGCAGAATAGTGAGCGCAGCTCTGGAGTATAATACAGGATGTAACTCAGGATCAGTACAGGATAAGTAATGTAATGTATGTACACAGTGACTCCACCAGCAGAATAGTGAGTGCAGCTCTGGAGTATAATACAGGATGTAACTCAGGATTAGTACAGGATAAGTAATGTAATGTATGTACACAGTGACTCCACCAGCAGAATAGTGAGCGCAGCTCTGGAGTATAATACAGGATGTAACTCAGGATCAGTACAGGATAAGTAATGTAATGTATGTACACAGTGACTCCACCAGCAGAATAGTGAGTGCAACTCTGGAGTATAATACAGGATATAACTCAGGATCAGTACATGATAAGTAATGTAATGTATTTACACAGTGACTCCACCAGCAGAATAGTGAGTGCAGCTCTGGAGTATAATACAGGATATAACTCAGGATCAGTACAGGATAAGTAATGTAATGTATGTACACAGTGACTCCACCAGCAGAATAGTGAGCGCAGCTCTGGAGTATAATACAGGATGTAACTCAGGATTAGTACAGGATAAGTAATGTAATGTATGTACACAGTGACTCCACCAGCAGAATAGTGAGCGCAGCTCTGGAGTATAATACAGGATGTAACTCAGGATCAGTACAGGATAAGTAATGTAATGTATGTACACAGTGACTCCACCAGCATAATAGTGAGTGCAACTCTGGAGTATAATACAGGATATAACTCAGGATCAGTACAGGATAAGTAATGTAATGTATTTACACAGTGACTCCACCAGCAGAATAGTGAGTGCAGCACTGGAGTATAATACAGGATGTATCTCAGGATCAGTACAGGATAAGTAATGTATGTACACAGTGACTCCACCAGCAGAATAGTGAGTGCAGCTCTGGAGTATAATACAGGATATAACTCAGGATCAGTACATGATAAGTAATGTAATGTATTTACACAGTGACTCCACCAGCAGAATAGTGAGTGCAGCTCTGTAGTATAATACAGAATGTAACTCAGGATTAGTACAGGATAAGTAATGTAATGTATTTACACAGTGACTCCACCAGCAGAATAGTGAGTGCAGCTCTGGAGTATAATACAGAATGTAACTCAGGATTAGTACAGGATAAGTAAGGCTCTATTCACACATGTGTTGTGGCTTCTTTTTTATAATAGAAGCCACAATGCTCTGCCGGATTCGTCATTGACTTACTGTCAGGTTACGGCATGGTGTCATTGATTTGGATGGAAAAATAGTGCTGCACTAGTTTTCTAGTGAAATTTGGCTGAATATAGCCTCTGACGTAAAAGTGAACTGAGAGTCTCCTGTAACCTACTGTATGTATCACACATTATTCTAATATAAGTATTTTGGCTTCATTTATGGATTAATTTGTGATCCTGACTTTTATAAAATGCAAAGATATTTTTTTCTCACTGAGGATAGAACAGAGGGATGTCATAGACTGGACATAGGATTTTTTTTCTAAATTTCAATATATTTTTGATGATCTACATATGGCATATAAATGAATGTATCAGACGGTGCTCACTCCCAATGGGAGATCGGGAACAGAACATGAAATTGTGTCCAATAAGTTCTTCTTACGCCAAAACCCAGGGGGGGGCATTTACTTTTTACTCTTATAACCTCTCTGTCCAGTGAGGATTGACACCATTTCTAAAGCTGAGTTTCTATCTTTTCTTTTTGAACGTATCACTTGAAATTAAATGTCCGTTAATGTGTCAGCTTTGTAAGACAAGTTTCCCTCATAAATAATCTACTGACAAAGGAAATTCATCTGCGGCGCCAAGCAAAATGATTTTAATCTAATTATCCATAAAACTGTAAATCCAAAGTTTTCAGATAGATTTATGAAATCAATTGACTTCTATTCCAATCTAAAAAATATATTACAAGTGTTATCACGAGCTTGTGGAATCTTCTATTATTCAGCAGACTTTTATTAAAGGGATCAGGGCCATACACAGAAATCATAGGGCCCCGTAGTAAAATTTAGAACGGACCCAACTCCACTGAGAGCTACACCACTATAATTTCATAATATATATTTAAAGGGGTGAGAGGGACACATTTTTCACACTTATTAGAGCTTTAGTGCCCTTACATTTACAGAGTTATAGAGTTATACTATAAAATTCCAGCTGCCTGCAGCCACCACTAGGGGGCGATCAGTATATACAGACATGTACATCTCCCACAGAGTTACATAATAACATTCTGCTATCTGCAACCACCACTAGAGGGAGATCACTACATACAGATATATACAGCTCCCATAGAGTTACATGATAACATTCAGCAGCCTGCAGTCACCACTAGAGGGAGCTCACCACATACATATATGTATAGCTCCCATAGAGTTGCATGATAACATTACGGCTACCTGCGGCCACCACTAGGGGAGCTCATTGCATACAGAT
The DNA here is from genome assembly GCF_050947455.1 of Rhinoderma darwinii. Lineage (NCBI taxonomy): Eukaryota > Metazoa > Chordata > Amphibia > Anura > Rhinodermatidae > Rhinoderma > Rhinoderma darwinii. Next base: position 5,475,935 of record NC_134692.1, read on the forward strand.
ATATACAGCTCCCATAGAGATACATGATAATATTCTGCTGACTGCAGCCACCACTAGGGGGAGCTCACTACATACAGATATGTACAGCTCCCATAGAGTTACATTATAACATTCCAGTTGCCTGCAGCCACCACTAGGGGGAGCTCACTACATACAGATATGTACAGCTCCCATAGAGTTACATTATAACATTCCAGCTGCCTGCAGTCTCCACTAAGGGGAGTTTACTACATAATGATATGTACAGCTCCCATAGAGTAACATGATAACTTCCTGCTTCCTGCAATCACCACTAGGGGGTACTCACTAAATATATATATATATATAGCCCCCCCCCATAGAGTTACAAAATAAAATACTGGTGCCCGCAGTCACCACTAGGGTGGCAGACTACATACAGATAAACATAGCTCTCATAGAGTTACATGCTAAAATTCCCCCTGCCTGCAGCCACCACTTGGGGAGCTCGCTACATACAGATATATAAAGCTCCCATAGCGTTACATGATAACATTCTGCTACCTGCAGTCACCACTAGGGGGAGCTCACGACATACAGAATTATACAGCTCCCATAGAGTTACATGATAACATTCCAGCTACCTACGGCCACCACTAGGGGAACTCATTGCATACAGATATATACAGCTCCCATAGAGTAACATCATAACATTTTGCTGCCTGCATTCACCACTGGGTGGAGCTCACTACATACAGATATATACAGCTCCCATAAAGTTACATGATAACATTTAAGATACCTGCAGCCATGACTAGGGGAGCTCAGTATGTACAGATATTTTTTTTTCTCCCTGCAAAAAAAAAAAAATTACCTTCATTTTTCTAGACAAATAAGCGGAATTTTTTCAAAAATAATTGCCTTTATTTTGTCATTTCTTTTGCTCATGTAAAGAAAACATTTTGAAGACTTTTGATTATTGAACTTTTAGGAATTCGATAAAATCAGATTAAAAAATGTTCATGAATGTGGAGATCAGTGAATACTAACAAGGTTTTTTTTTTTTTTTTTATGACCTAGAAAATTGAAGGGATGTTAAAAATAATAAAAAAAGAAGATACAACATTGTGTTGGTGGCGACGGCAGGTGTATAGTCTCCGGGAAGACAGGCCCCGAGCTAACAGGGCACAGGGATAACAAATACCATTGTTAATTCAGGAGACAAGACACAACAAAGACGCCAAAAAGAGGAAGTAAAAGAAACACCAACATTATTATTGGGGGGGGGGGGGGGGGGGCGGTGGCAGCAGGTGTTTTGTCTCCAGGAACAAAAGTTACTAGAAATTGTGAATAGACAGGTGATGCCAGATCTTGTCATAGAAGGATAGCTAACGGGTCTGTTGTTAACCCGGGAGACAGGACACAAAACTTAGTGGATGCCAAAAAGAAAAAAATACATAAATCCGTTGGCAACTGTATCGTCTTTTGGAAGAAAAGCTCTCAGCCAGTGTTATAGGGAAGGTGGTGCCAGAACTTGTAGAACAGGAATAACGGAGCATCCGGTGATTACCCAGGAGACACCACCAAAAGAAAAAAAAAACATAGGTGGTGCCGGTGGGTGTATCGTCTTCTGGAAGAAAGACTCTCTGCCAGTGTGAATGGGCAGGTGGTGCCAGATCTTGTAGAACAGGAATAACGGACCGCCTGCTGTTAACCCAGGAGACAGGACACAAGACTGAAAGGACTCCAAAAATAATTAAAAAAAAAAAGTGCTGGCGGCAGGTGTATCGTCTCCTGGAAGAACAGATCTCAGCCAGTGTGAATGAGCAGGTGGTGCCAGATTCTGTCATGCAGGGAGCTGAGGGTCTGTCGTCACCCCAGGAGACCGGACACAAGAAACAAATATTTATTTTTCTTATTTGTAGAATTTGTTCTTGTTGTTCTTCATATTCAGAAACTTCAGTAAAGATCAAGGTTATTCCCCCCAAGGAAGAGCCGTACAAGAACAGTAAACAGCAAAGACTCATTTAGTTTCTTAAAGTAAAAAAAATAAATAACAACCCTAGAAGAAACGTTTTTGTCTCAGTTATGATCAATGCGACCGTCTGGCGGCAGGAAAGGGGTGACCTACTTAAAGTGAACATCGCTCCTTTGTCATTGCAGAAATGAGACGTATATTTCTTCTTGTAAGTCCAGATTATTACATTCTGTACACTTTTTGGTCACAGACAGATGGAAAAATCTTCAAAATACAATATCTTCCAGATATCAAATATGGTCGTTACAATGTAACAAAATTATAATCTATCAGAATAATTTCTGTTATTCCCCCAACTGCAGATAACAGCAGAGGACCAGCAGATCTTCCCTAATAAGAAATATTTCTTGTGATATCCTTATGAAATGTCACAATTATTTTAAAGAGCTCTAAACAGCTACCATTTTGAAAAAGATAATGTTGACCCTCAAAGAGATATTCCATAATATTGATAACCTATTGTTTGAACAGACCATTAATATTTGATCATTGGGAACCCCGGCGATCAATTGAGTGAAGCCTCTGCGAGCTCTGCATCCCCTTCATTGCTTGAGCTGCAGTACCAGACACCGCCACAATCATATGTACGGCGCTGTGCCTAATACTGCAGCTCAGTTCCTTGAATTAAAAGGATTTCTGGAAGAGATCATTCTATAAAGGGGTAATCCAAAAAGTAATGTTTATGTCTGATTTGTGGGGGTCCCCAATGTTACTTGTTGGAATACCCCTTTAAGCCACATCTTGCTGTGCTACGCAGGGGCGGATTCCAGGCCTTACAATGAACTCTACATCCCATACAGGCACATATAGTCTGCAGCAACATTGCATCATATGGTCTAGCAAAAGTCAGGCTGGCCTATCAGAGAACAGGAGGATCCAAATATTATAATGAGCCCCCGCCCATGAGGTCCAGCAGAGTTTATGATGCAATTAAAGGGGGGCATGCACTTGTTTTGTATCACTGGATAATACAATCTCTGGTCACATCTACCTGGTGGGGTGAAGGCAATAGTACAATCCTGGCAGCAGCTTGAGTCAGTGATAGTCGCCATATTGAATATTATGCCGGCGCAGCGCAAAGACGTCATCACAGAGGAAGGTTCCCCTGAAGTATTGAGACCCCTTCAGTCTATCTAGGCCTAAAATAGAAAAATAATAAACATTTCCATATACTAACCTCCTCCTCCGTCCCCAGCCATTATGATGACACGTGACCACAGCGGCCAATCACTGCCTGTCGTTCTGAGTTCACTGTAGACGGATATCGATTGCAGTTTATCTATAGGACTTTTCCTCACTATGCGATTCCCTAATTTCTCATTCGTTACAGTGTAACATGTGGCTGTTTCTGTAGTTTACTGCAACGGTGAAAATGACGAGTGTGAATGCCGCCTAAAATAGCATCGATTTATCTACCGTACTTACAGTTAATAAATAAATAAATGCCCCCCAATACCTCAATTATATAGACATGATGTGAGCGGATCGTTACCTTTTGTAGCCACCGTGTAAAGTGCTGGAAATTGGCTGCACAAACACAAGATCGCGGTGACATTTGTCATCCAGGGTAACGGCGAATGTGTTCCTCTCGTCGCAGGCGGGGGGCAGACAGCAGCCATTGTGTGTATCTGTTAATGACGGGGTAATTGTGCAAATTAAAGAACAAGAACCACACAAATAGCCGAGATGCATCAGGTGCGCTTTATTTTTAAGTTTCTGCTTTGTCTACAAAATCGGATTCGTAGTCACTGAGTCGCTTTGAAAAACCAGGTGAGCGAACAACCGAACAGGTGGCGAAAAAAAACAAACCAAAAAAGTACAAAAGTCCTGATCTTCAAAATGAAAATGATTTAGCCATTTCTTAGTAACATCTAAGGGTATGTTCACACACAGCGGTTTCAGACGTAATTCGGGCATGGCCCCACGTGGCGTATTTCTTCCGCAACTGTCCGCATCAATGCCGCACAGAATCTGCGTTGCAGATTCTGTTGCGGCTCTGCCCAAAATGGGCATTCAATTGATGCGGACTAGCAGTTGCGTATTGAGGTGAAAGTACTTCCCTTCTCTGTATCAGTGCAGGATAGAGAGAAGGGACAGCACTTTCCCTAGTAAAAGTAACAGAATTTCATACTTACCGGCCGTTGTCTTGGTGACGCGTCCCTCTTTCGGCATCCAGCCCGACCTCCCTGGATGACGCGGCAGTCCATGTGACCGCTGCAGCCTGTGATTGGCCTGTGATTGGCTGCAGCCTGTGATTGGCCTGTGATTGGCTGCAGCCTGTGATTGGCCTGTGATTGGCTGCAGCCTGTGATTGGCCTGTGATTGGCTGCAGCCGTCACTTAGACTGAAACGTCATCCTGGGAAGCCGGACTGGAGACAGAAGCAGGGAGTTCTCGGTAAGTATGAACTTCTATTTTTTTACAGGTAGCTGTATATTGGGATCGGTAGTCACTGTCCAGGGGGCAGAAACAGTTACTGCCGATCGCTTAACTCTTTCAGCACCCTGGACAGTGACTATTTACTGACGTCTCCTAGCAACGCTCCCATAATTACGGTAGCCCCATTGACTTCCTCAGTCTGGCTGTAGACCTAGAAATACATAGGTCCAGCCAGAATGAAGAAATGTCATGGCAAAAAAGCAAGACGGATCCGCAGCACACATAACATGTGCATGACAGCTGCGGACTTCATTGCGGAATTTAGAATCTCCATTGAAGTCAATGGAGAACTTCCGCAATGAGTCCGCAACCAGTCCGCCACTGGTCCGCAACATCCATTGCATGCTGCGGACACCAAATTCCGCACCGCAGCCTATGCTCCGCAGCGGAATTTTCCGCATCGTCTAAACGAACTCTACTAAAAAGCAGTGGAAGGCAATGGAGAAACGGCTCCGCTGCGGATTAACGCTGCGGAGTGTCCACAGCGGAATTCCAGAGCAATTCCGCCACGTGGGGCTTTGCCCTTATAGATCTGGTCTCCTCATATGGGGCAGAGACTACATGGGACCCCATATAAGCCTGGAGTCCAGTATAATCCATTTTACCTGCACTGATACATTGTAACAAGCCCTCAGATCAGGAGAGAGATTTGTGCTGATGATGTGTTTATCACACAGAGGATTTTTAATTAGTAGTAAACCCTCAGCTGTGAGAAGAATTAGGCCAAGTTCACACGTAGCGGTTTTGCTGTGTATTGTACAAAGTACAACACAGTACAACACAAAAAAAATCATGCAGAATTGAGGGCATGCTAGGAATTTTCAAATTTGCAGCATGATAATGATGTGATTTTTATTGGATTTTTATAGTAGATTTCACCCCTTCAATATATCGGATGAAATCCGCAGTAAAATCTGCAGAAAAAAACTGCAGGCAACATTATATGGGCTCGTCCAGACGTAATGGAATTGCTGCGTATTTTATGGCCGGACAGAAAATCACAGCAGAAAACAGCAGCAGCAAAGTGGGTGAGATTTAACAAATGTCAACTACGCGCTGCGGAAAAATGAAGAACCAGAAATTCACCAGGAATGCTTCTGTTTTGTACCGCGGTATGTCAATTCCTGCTGCGGAAAGTGACTGAGTTGCTGCGTTTTTCAGAGGATTCGTCACCATCCCCCAACATTTAGAAAATGCTGCAAAATACGCACCATTCTCTGCAGTAAAAAACGCAGGTAATGGTGTGTTTTCTTGCCGCAGCGGGATATGTCCACTACTTTCAATGGAATTGCTGCAGAAATTTTCCGTTACGTGCGGTCAAGCCCTATGATTACCTATTTAAAATCAATGGGACGTCATTCTCTCAACTCATTTGCCATTGACTGGGTTAGACTCATGCTCGACTTTATTGTAGTTCTGTATTTAAAAAAAAAAAAAAAAAAAAAATAGATTAAAAACAGGATGAAATAATTTAAAGCTGCATTTAGATTTCTGCTCTTAGCTCACTTCTCCCTCTAAGGTCTTGTTCACTCGGTGCAGATTTGATGCAGCTTTTCAGTTATAACAGCAAGATGAATGCAACTGAAATTTATGCAACAAAATCTGCTGCATTTAACTTTACCCTAAGGGCATGACCAGACGTGGCATATTTCTTCCGCCACTGTCCGCATCAATGCCGCACAGAATCTGCGTTGCAGATTCTGTTGCGGCTTTGCCTAAAATGGGCATTAAATTGATGCGGACTAGCCGCTGCGTATTGAGGTGAACGTATTTCCCTTCTCTGTATCAGTGCAGGATAGAGAGAAGGGACAGCCCTTTCCCTAGTGAAAGTAAAAAGAAATTCATACTTACCCGGCCGTTGTCTTGGTGATGCGTCCCTCTTTCGCCATACAGCCCGACCTCCATGGATGACGCGGCAGTCCATGTGACCACTGCAGCCTGTGATTGGCCTGTGATTGGCTGCAGCCTGTGATTGGCCTGTGATTGGCTGCAGCCTGTGATTGGCCTGTGATTGGCTGCAGCCTGTGATTGGCCTGTGATTGGCTGCAGCCTGTGATTGGCCTGTGATTGGCTGCAGCCGTCACTTAGACTGAAACGTCATCCTGGGAAGCCGGACTGGAGAAAGAAGCAGGGAGTTCTCGGTAAGTATGAACTTCTATTTTTTTTACAGGTTGATGTATATTGGGATCGGTAGTCACTTTCCAGGGCGCTGAAACAGTTACTGCCGATCGCTTAACTCTTTCAGCACCCTGGACAGTGACTATTTACTGACATCGCCTAGCAACGCTCCCGTAATTACGGGTGCACACACATAGTCATCCGTAATTCCGGGAGCCCCATTGACTTCCTCAGTCTGGCTGTAGACCTAGAAATACATAGGTCCAGCCAGAATGAAGAAATGTCATGTTAGTAAAACCAATACGCTCCGCAGCACACATGACATGTGCATGACAGCTGCGGACTTCATTGCGGAATTTTCAATCTCCATTGAAGTCAATGGAGAAATTCCGCAATGAGTCCGCAACCAGTCCGCCACTGGTCCGCAAGATCCATTGTATGCTGCGGACACCAAATTCCACACCGCAGCCTATGCTCCGCAGCGGAATTGTCCGCAACGTGTAAACGAACCTCACTAAAAATCTGTGGAAAGCAATGGAGAAACGTGTACGCTGCGGATTTCCGTAGCGGACTGTCCGCAGCAGAATTCCAGAGCAATTCCGCCACGTCTGGTCATGCCCTTAGGGTACGTTCACACGGGCTATTTTCAGCAATTTTCGGGCCATAAACGCCATGAAAAACGGCTAAAAAGCGGGTGCTGAACGCATCCAAACATCTGCCCATTGATTTCAATGGGAAAAATGGCGTTCTGTTCCAATGGGGCGCTTTTTATGCGTCTGTTTTTAAAAACGGCTGCGAAAAAACGCCTCGTAAAAAGAAGCGCATGTCACTTCTTGAGCCGTTTTTGGAGCCGTTTTTCATAGACTCAATAGAAAAACAGCCCCAAAAACGGCCGTAAAAAACGCCCAAAAGATGCAAGTTGCTTAAAAAACATCTGAAAATCAGGGGCTGTTTTGCCATGAAAATAGTTCCGTATTTGTAGCCGTTTTTTGTTAAGCGTGTGAACAGGGCCTTACTTCTGCGGGTTCAGCGTCTGTATATTGAGTGACTGAGGATTTGCATTTTGCTGAGTGTTTTTTCCATAGAAAGCACCGTATGTTAATGTTACGTAGAAAAAAAAATCAACTCACCCAGAATGCATTGTGCCAGGGACCACTATATTGTATTGGTTTCTGGCGCAATGCATTCTGGGAGAGTTGATTTTTATTATATTGTATTAATTTCTCATTATTCATACAGTTCCGCAACAATGTACATTAAATATATTGACTCATTGACATCAGTCCCCATCCTCAGATCCTCATAGACAACAATACCACACACTCCTATTTTCATAAGGAGCAAAATAACTTATATGTTTTTGGGGGTATGCGGGGGGTGGATGGTCCAAATTATCTTGAGGAAACACATGAAAGCGTTGCAAACGCCATGTAAATGTTTTCTTGGAGAGACTCAAACTTGCAACACAGGAAAGCCAATCACAGAGTTACGAGGTCAGGGGTGTGTCTGTCAGCATAGTGTTGACTGATTCCTATGGCAACCTGCAGAATTGTGAATGCAGCTCTGAATGTCACGGGGAATAATGAAATAACCCTAAGTTCTATCTAGCTATAAACTCATCTCTTAAAGCAGGGGCGTAGCTAGGGGGGGGGGGCAAGCGGGGCACGTGCCCCGGGCGCAGTTCAGAGGGGGGCGCCAGAGCCCCCTCCTCCTGCACTATAATTGTACCTGTGTCGCAAGGACACAGGTACAATTAGAAGCAATGAATGACTGGGCACGTTCCGTGCCCGGCCATTCAGCGCCTCTCCACGAATGAAGCGACTGGTACCTTTTGTACCAGTGACGCTTCCATCGATGAAAGGCGCTGACTGACTGACAGGGAAAGTCATCCTGCCCAGCCAATCAGCACCTTTCATAGACGCCGCGTTCAACCCCCAGGAGACCTGCGCAGAAGAGAGCAGGTCTCCATGGCTGCCGGATGGCGTGGGAGCGGGAATAAGGTGAGTTTGAAATATTTATATTTTTTTAATTGTAATAGAAGTGCGTGGCTGTATCTGCGGGGGGGACTTTGTCTACATGGGGGACTTTATCTACGGGGGGTGTTTATCTACAGGGGGACTATATCTACAGGGGGGCTATATACAGGGGGACTATATCTACAGGGAGGCTATATACAGGGGGACTATATCTACAGGGCTGGGCTATATACAGGGGGACTATATCTGCTGGGCTATATACAGGGGGACTATATCTACAGGGGGGCTATATACTGGAGTGGGCTGTCTATAGAGCACCATATACAGGGGTGGGCTATATAGTATATAGCCCCCTGTAGATATAGCCCACCCCTGTATATGGTGCCCCATAGATAGCCCACCCCAGTATATAGCCCCCCTGTAGATATAGTTGCCCTGTATATAGCCCAGCCCTGTAGATATAGCCCCCTGTAGATATATTCCCCCTGTATATAGCCCACCCCTGTATATAGCTGCCCTGTGTATAGCCCACCCCTGTAGATATAGCCCACACCTGTAGATATATCCCCCCTGTGTATAGCCCAGCCCTGTAGATATGGTCCCCCTGTAGATATGGTCCCCCTGTATATAGTCCCCCTGTAGATATAGCCCACCCCTGTATATAGTATCCCACAAATAGCTCCCCCCTATAGTGCTCCACAGAAAGCCCACCCTTGTATGTAGCCCCCTTGTACATATAGTCCACCCCTGTATATAGTGCTCCACAGATAGCCCACCCCTGTATATACTATATACAAGGGTGGGCTATCTGTGGAGCACTATATACAGGGGTGGACTATCTAGTGGAGCACTATAGGGGGGAGCTATTTGTGGGATACTATATACAGGGGTGGGCTATATCTACAGGGGGACTATATACAGGGGTGGGCTATATCTACAGGGGGACTATATCTACAGGGGTGGACTATATGTACAAGGGGGGGGGCTATATACAGGGGTGGGCTATCTGTGAAACACTATATACAGGGGTGGACTATATGTGGAGCACTATATACAGGGGTGGGCTATATCTACAGGGGGGCTACATACATTGTTGGGCTATCTGTAGAGCTCTATATACAGGGGTGGGCTATATCTACAGGGGGCTATATACAGGGGTGGGCTATCTGTAGAGCACTATAGAGGGAGTTATTTGTGGGACACTATATACAGGGGTGGTCTATATGGGGGCACTATCTACAGGGGCTCTATGGCAGGCACTATCTACAGTGTGTGTGTGGGACACCGTGTATGGTGCTATTATAATTAGAGGTGCAGTGTATGGCGCTATTATATTTAGGGGCGTAGTGTGTGGTATAATGATGACTTTATATTTATTTATAGGTGCAGAAATGTTGGAAAAGTGAGAAGCTGAAGACATGTGAGCGGCAAACTGCAGAAATGGGCTGTGGCCGGGAGAAGTCATCATAGAGGTCTGGACCAAATGGAGAAAAAGAACTAGAATCTGAGACGTCACCGGTGAGTCACTTAATGTAAGTGTTTATTCTGCCTCTGATCAGCACTGTAGTCACTGTATGATCTGCAGCGAGATGATGGGTGGTATGATTATGATAGGATTTATTTTTTGTGAAACGGCATCTCCCAGCATATCCTTATCATTGTTCGGGCCATGCTGGGAGCTGTAGTTTTACGCCGTACACACCTATACGGCAGGGGTTGCACTAAATTGAGCTGTTTTTGTGCTGGGGCTGTATATATGTACCGAGCTCGGTTCTGGTGTTGTGAATAGGACCATATTGCTTGTGAAATGTACAAATAATTTTATGCTCGCGTTACATAAAAAGAAATGACACGTTGATTGGTAGAGAAAACAAACACGGCGAGGGGGAAGGAGATGTCGGGAAAGAGGTTGGGGGGGGGGGGGGCGCCAAACTGAATCTTTGCCCCGGGTGCTGGAGAACCTAGCTACGCCTCTGTCTTAAAGGGAACCTACTTATTTGTCCGGGGTTTGCCTGATACATTTGTTTTCGGTCACCTCCTCAGCTTGTCTCTTGTCGCTGCCTCTTTATGTTCCATTATCTTCAATGTAAGGAAATTTAAAGGAAACCAACACTGAGCAGCGGCCAAGACACAGGAAAGTCAGCGAGCAAACAAACATGTCATAACTATTTCATTACCCAATTACCTCACCTGTGTTTCCCGAAATCTCCTCCATCTGCAACCGAATGAAAACCAAAAATCGATCCCAACACAAACAATTTTGCTTTTTTTAAAAGGTGCGTTTAAAATTGATTGGACGGGAGGACATTTCACGCGCTGCAGATACAATCGCTGTAAGTGCTATATAGGCCGTGCATAATAAACCAGATTGATCTCTATATAATGCGTATTGATTGCTGGGAAATGTCAGCCCTTCTGCCCGCCGCGTCGCATGCAGCCGCCATTAAGCAGCAAAACAGCTTTTATTCAATCATTTTCCCCTCCCAGCCTTTAATTAAGAGAGATCTTCAGTGAGTAACATGTTCCCCCATGAAAAAGACACTTTCCCTGCAGACTGGATACAAAATATCATCATAATAAAAACGTAGAACACAGAGATTTCCTGAACGCGCATTAGTCGTCCTATTAACCGCGACGCGGTGCCAGTCGCCGCCCGTGCCGGGAGGTTTTATCTTTTCCTTTTTACGTATTAGGCTGGGTTCACACGTGGCGGAATTTCACTTAAATTCCGCTGCGGACACTCCGCAGCGTTAATCCGCAGCGGAGCCGTTTGTCCATTGACTTACACTTTAATTTAGCAGTGTTCGTTTAGACGAGGCGTAAAATTCCGCTGCGGAGCATAGGCTGCGGAGCGGAATTTGGTGTCCGCAGCATGCTCTGTCTGTTGCGGAGCAGTGGCGGACTCATGGCGGAATTTCTCCATTGACTTCAATGGAGATTCTAATTTCCGCAATGAAGTCCGCAGCTGTCATGCACATGTTATGTGTGCTGCGGATGCGTCTTGCTTTTTTGACATGACATTTCTTCATTCTGGCTGGACCTATGTATTTCTAGGTCTACAGCCAGACTGAGGAAGTCAATGGGGCTCCCGTAATGACGGGAGCGTTGCTAGGAGACGTCAGTAAATAGTCACTGTCCAGGGTGCTGAAAGAGTTAAGCGATCGGCAGTAACTGTTTCTGCACCCTGGACAGTGACTACCGATCACACTATACATCAACCTGTAAAAAAATATAAGTTCATACTAACCGAGAACTCCCTGCTTCTGTCTCCAGTCCGGCCTCCCAGGATGACGTTTCAGTCTAAGTGACGGCTGCAGCCAATCACAGGCCAATAACAGGCTGCAGCGGTCACATGGACTGCCGCGTCATCCAGGGAGGTCGGGCTGGATGCCGAAAGAGGGACGCGTCACCAAGACAACGGCCGGTAAGTATGAAATTCTTTTACTTTCACTAGGGAAAGTGCTGTCCCTTCTCTCTATCCTGCACTGATAGGGAGAAGGGAAGCACTTTTCCCGCAGTCCGCAGCAGCTAGTCCGCATCAATTTACTGCACATTTTGTGCAGATCCGCAGCAGAATCTGCAACGCAGATTCTGTGCGGCATTGATGCGGACAGTTGCGGAGGAAATCCGCCACGTGTGGCCATGCCCTTACCCAATTTTCTGTAGATAAAACGTAATCATGGTAAAATGAAAAGTTTTGCAACTTTGTAACATATTTTACTTTTCAATTTTCCACCAATTTCAAGATCTCTTATTGCGGTCAGTGAATAGGATCATTCATGTTTAAATCCGGAGGCTGAAAACCTTCACAGACCTAATGCTTCTCATAGCTGAGGGCAGAGGAGTAACTTGTAAAAATCATGCGTATTATGCGTCATATATGGTACTGACCCCCTCATATGGAGGACAATGCATTTGGGCCCCCTCAGGCTTCAGGGCCCGGATGCGACCGCAACCTCTACACCTCTATAGTTATGCCCTTGGCTGAGGGGTTGTTGAAATTGTATCCAGTCTTGGGAATTCAATCAGCAGCACAAAGCTGTCTCCGGATCTGAGGGTTTGTTACTATGTATTAGTGCAGGTACAAAGTAGCAGCCTGAACTCCAGAGTAATACATTTTACCTGCACTGACACATTGTAAAAACTCAGAACAGGAAGATTTTTTTCTCACAGAAGTTTGTCTAGACTAGATACATTGTAGCAAACCCTCAGCTGTAAAAAGTAATTAATTAAAAATAATTACATATAATAATGTTACATTATGTCCCAGAGTCCAATGACATCTAGAGCTGTATTTGCTATTCTTATCATTGCCACAGGGCCGTAGGACGCATTCCTCTTAGCTTAGACGAAATCCCATAATTCATGGTACTCTGCTGCATTGCATCCAGGCAGATGTTGCTTTTTGAACAATAAGGGTATGTTCACACGGCCTATTTACGGACGTAATTCGGGCGTTTTTGCCCCGAATTACGTCTGAAAATAGCGCCTCAATAGCGCTGACAAACATCTGCCCATTGAAAGCAATGGGCAGACGTTTGTCTGTTCACACGAGGCGTATATTTACGCGCCGCTGTCAAATGACGGCGCGTAAATAGACGCCCGCGTCAAAGAAGTGACCTGTCACTTCTTTGGCCGTGATTGGAGCCGTTATTCATTGACTCCAATGAATAGCAGCGCTAATTACGGCTGTAATGGACGCGGCGTTCAAGCGCCTGCACATGCCGGTACGGCTGAAATTACGGGGATGTTTTCAGGCTGAAACATCCCCGTAATTTCAGCCGTAACGGACGCCCTCGTGTGAACATACCCTAACATTTGCCTCAATAACACATTTATTCCGCAATTTAAATAGAGGTTGGCGCATGCAATATACAGACACCAGCAGGCTGAATGGGAATGAGAGAATCGGCAGCCTATGAGTTCAAAGCAGACCGGCAAAATTGTGAATGCAGCTCTGGTTGTGACCTGAGTATATAACATGAAATAACTAAGAAACAGCTGGACGGACTTTTTTTGGAACCTGAAGAAGACGACGACTCAGAGGCTTTAGTTTCTTCGTTTTAGAGGGAAATGCTCTTATAAAATGCAAACAATCGTCGTCCTACTGAACAGTCACTTTTCTAATGGAAATGAAAGGTTTGTGAATAGACCTGAACATGAGGATCTCGCCGCCGCCGCTGCTGGGATTGAATGCTCTGAAGAAAATACATTTCAAAGGAAGCTGTTGATTCTTTAGAGAGGCGGCGCTGGAGAGAAGCAGCAATCCCCCCCCCCCCCCGCAGATCATCTCCGAAAATTGAATTCTTGGCCCAGCTATTTCTTTTATGTCGGAAGTTGAAATTTATTGGGGGGAAACAAAGGCATTTTCTGCCGTCGTCCTCATTCCCATGGGTTGTAGATCTGAGGGCAAATTTACAGAGCAAGGTAAAATAAAATTTGACGCCTTTAATAATGGGGGGGGGGGGGGTCACTAATAGTCACAGTTATAATCAATCATTCCTTTATAAAACCCTATTCCTGCATTATTATTACTATTATTATTATTATTATTTGGGGGTAATAAGCGGCGGCAGACGTCTCTGGCTTATCTCCAGGGCTGTGGCTCACCATAGAGGATGGACACGCGGCCCCCATAGATGCCCCCACATAGTATAATGTCCCCATAGCTGTCTCCACACAGTATAATGCCCCCATAGCTGCCCCCACACAGCATAATGCCCCCATAGCTGCCCCCACACAGCATAATGCCCCCATAGCTGCCCCCACACAGCATAATGCCCCCATAGCTGCCCCCACACAGCATAATGCCCCATAGCTGCCTCCACACAGTATAATGCCCCCATAGCTGCCTCCACACAGCATAATGCCCCCATAGCTGTCCCTACACAGTATAATGCCCCCATAGCTGCCCCCCACACAGTATAATGTCCCCATAGCTGCCCCTACACAGTATAATGCCCCCATAGCTGCCTCCACACAGTATAATGCCCCCATAGCTGCCCCACACAGTATAATGCCCCATAGCTGCCCCCACACAGTATAATGTCCCCATAGCTGCCTCCACACAGTATAATGCCCCCATAGCTGTCCCTACACAGTATAATGCCCCCATAGCTGCCCCCCACACAGTATAATGTCCCCATAGCTGCCCCCACACAGTATAATGCCTCCATAGCTGCCCCCACACAGTATAATGCCCCCATAGCTGCCCCCACACAGTATAATGCCCCCATAGCTGCCCCCACACAGTATAATGCCCCCATAGCTGCCTCCACACAGTATAATGCCCCCATAGCTGCCCCCACACAGTATAATGCCCCATAGCTGCCCCCACACAGTATAATGCCCCCATAGCTGCCCCCACACAGTATAATGCCTCCATAGCTGCCCCCACACTGTATATTGCCCCATAGCTGCCTCCACACAGTATAATGTCCCCATAGCTGCCCCCACACAGTATAATGCCCCCATAGCTGCCTCCACACAGTATAATGCCCCCATAGCTGCCTCCACACAGTATAATGCCCCATAGCTGCCCCCACACAGTATAATGCCCCCATAGCTGCCCCCACACAGTATAATGCCTCCATAGCTGCCCCCACACTGTATATTGCCCCATAGCTGCCTCCACACAGTATAATGTCCCCATAGCTGCCCCCACACAGTATAATGTCCCCATAGCTGCCTCCACACAGTATAATGCCTCCATAGCTGCCCCCACACAGTATAATGCCTCCATAGCTGCCCCCACACTGTATATTGCCCCATAGCTGCCTCCACACAGTATAATGCCCCCATAGCTGCCTCCACACAGTATAATGCCCCCATAGCTGCCTCCACACAGTATAATGCCCCCATAGCTGCCTCCACACAGTATAATGCCCCCATAGCTGCCCCCACACAGTATAATGCCCCCATAGCTGCCCCCACACAGTATAATGCCCCCATAGCTGCCCCCACACAGTATAATGCCCCCATAGCTGCCTCCACACAGTATAATGCCTCCATAGCTGCCCCACACAGTATAATGTCCCCATAGCTGCCTCCACACAGTATAATGCCCCCATAGCTGCCTCCACACAGTATAATGCCCCCATAGCTGCCCCCACACAGTATAATGCCCCCATAGCTGCCTCCACACAGTATAATGCCCCCATAGCTGCCTCCACACAGTATAATGTCCCCATAGCTGCCTCCACACAGTATAATGCCCCATAGCTGCCTCCACACAGTATAATGTCCCCATAGCTGCCTCCACACAGTATAATGCCCCCATAGCTGCCTCCACACAGTATAATGCCCCCATAACTGCCTCCACACAGTATAATGCCCCCATAGCTGCCTCCACATAGTATAATGCCCCCATAGCTGCCCCCACACAGTATAATGCCCCATAGCTGCCCCCACACAGTATAATGCCCCCATAGCTGCCCCCACACAGTATAATGCCCCCATAGCTGCCCCCACACAGTATAATGCCCCCATAGCTGCCTCCACACAGTATAATGCCCCATAGCTGCCCCCACACAGTATAATGCCCCCATAGCTGCCCACACACAGTATAATGCCCCCATAGCTGCCCCACATAGTATAATGCCCCCATAGCTGCCCCCACACAGCATAATGCCCCCATAGCTGCCCCCACACAGCATAATGCCCCCATAGCTGCCCCCACTCAGCATAATGCCCCATAGCTGCCCCCACACAGCATAATGCCCCCATAGCTGCCCCCACACAGCATAATGCCCCCATAGCTGCCCCCACTCAGCATAATGCCCCATAGCTGCCTCCACACAGTATAATGCCCCCATAGCTGCCTCCACACAGTATAATGCCCCCATAGCTGCCCCCACACAGTATAATGCCCCCATAGCTGCCCCCACACAGTATAATGCCCCCATAGCTGCCCCCACACAGTATAATGCCTCCATAGCTGCCCCACACAGTATAATGTCCCCATAGCTGCCTCCACACAGTATAATGCCCCCATAGCTGCCTCCACACAGTATAATGCCCCCATAGCTGCCCCCACACAGTATAATGCCCCCATAGCTGCCTCCACACAGTATAATGCCCCCATAGCTGCCTCCACACAGTATAATGCCCCCATAACTGCCTCCACACAGTATAATGCCCCCATAGCTGCCTCCACATAGTATAATGCCCCCATAGCTGCCCCCACACAGTATAATGCCCCATAGCTGCCCCCACACAGTATAATGCCCCCATAGCTGCCCCCACACAGTATAATGCCCCCATAGCTGCCTCCACACAGTATAATGCCCCATAGCTGCCCCCACACAGTATAATGCCCCCATAGCTGCCCACACACAGTATAATGCCCCCATAGCTGCCCCACACAGTATAATGCCCCATAGCTGCCCCCACACAGTATATTGCCCCTATAGCTGCCCCCACACAGTATAATGCCTCCATAGCTGCCCCCACACAGTATAATGCCCCCATAACTGCCTCCACACAGTATAATGCCCCCATAGCTGCTCCCACACAGTATAATGCCCCATAGCTGCTCCCACACAGTATAATGCCCCCATAGCTGCTCCCACACAGTATAATGCCCCATAGCTGCTCCCACACAGTATAATGCCCCCATAACTGCCTCCACACAGTATAATGCCCCCATAGCTGCCTCCACACAGTATAATGCCCCATAGCTGCCTCCACACAGTATAATGCCCCCATAGCTGCCACCACACAGTATAATGCCCCCATAGCTGCTCCCACACAGTATAATGCCCCCATAGCTGCCCCAACACAGTATAATGCCCCCATAGCTGCCTCCACACAGTATAATGCCCCCATAGCTGCCTCCACACAGTATAATGCCCCCATAACTGCCTCCACACAGTATAATGCCCCCATAGCTGCCTCCACACAGTATAATGCCCCCATAGCTGTCTCCACATAGTATAATGCCCCCATAGCTGCCTCCACACAGTATAATGCCCCCATAGCTGCTCCCACACTGTATAATGCCCCTATAGCTACCTCCACACAGTATAATGCCCCATAGCTGCCTCCACACAGTATAATGCCCCTATAGCTACCTCCACACAGTATAATGCCCCATAGCTGCCCCACACAGTATAATGCCCCATAGCTGTCTCCACACAGTATAATGCCCCCATAGCTGCCTCCACACAGTATAATGCTCCCATAGCTGCCTCCACACAGTATAATGCCCCCATAGCTGCCCCACACAGTATAATGCCCCCATAACTGCCTCCACACAGTATAATGCCCCCATAGCTGCCTCCACATAGTATAATGTCCCCATAGCTGCCTCCACACAGTATAATGCCCCCATAGCTGCCTCCACACAGTATAATGCCCCATAGCTGCCCCCACACAGTATAATGCCCCCATAGCTGCCTCCACACAGTATATTGTCCCTATAGCTGCCTCCACACAGTATAATGCCCCCATAGCTGCCTCCACACAGTATAATGCCCCCATAGCTGCCTCCACACAGTATAATGCCCCATAGCTGCCCCCACACAGTATAATGCCCCCATAGCTGCCTCCACACAGTATATTGTCCCTATAGCTGCCTCCACACAGTATAATGCCCCCATTGCTGCCTCCACACAGTATAATGCCCCCATAGCTGCCTCCACACAGTATAATGCCCCCATAACTGCCCCCACACAGTATAATGTCCCCATAGCTGCCTCCACACAGTATAATGTCCCCATAGCTTACTCCACACAGTATAATGCCCCCATAGCTGCCCCCACACAGTATAATGCCCTCATAGCTGCCTCCACACAGTATAATGCCCCTATAGCTGCCCCACACAGTATAATGCCCCCATAGCTGCCCCCACACAGTATAATGCCCCCATAGCTGCCCCCACAGTATAATGCGCCATAGCTGCCTCCACACAGCATAATGCCCCATAGCTGCCTCCACACAGTATAATGTCCCCATAGCTGCCCCCACACAGTATAATGCCCCATAGCTGTCTCCACACAGTATAATGCCCCATAGCTGTCTCCACACAGTATAATGCCCCCATAACTGCCCTCCACACAGTATAATGCCCCCATAGCTGCCCCCACAGTATAATGCCCCCATAGCTGTCTCCACACAGTATAATGCCCCATAGCTGTCTCCACACAGTATAATGCCCCCATAGCTGCCTCCACACAGTATAATGCCCCCATAGCTGCCCCCACACAGTATAATGTCCCCATAGCTGCCCCCACACAGTATAATGCCCCCATAGCTGCCTCCACACAGTATAATGCCTCCATAGCTGTCTCCACACAGTATAATGCCCCCATAGCTGTCTCCACACAGTATAATGCCCCTATAGCTGCCACCATACAGTATAATGCCTCCATAGCTGCCTCCACACAGTATAATGCCCCCATAGCTGCCTCCACACAGTATAATGCCCCCATAGCTGCCCCCACACAGTATAATGCCCCCATAGCTGCCTCCACACAGTATAATGCCCCCATAGCTGCCTCCACACAGTATAATGCCTCCATAGCTGTCTCCACACAGTATAATGCCCCCATAGCTGTCTCCACACAGTATAATGCCCCTATAGCTGCCACCATACAGTATAATGCCCCCATAGCTGCCTCCACACAGTATAATGCCCCCATAGCTGCTCCCACACTGTATAATGCCCCTATAGCTACCTCCACACAGTATAATGCCCCATAGCTGCCTCCACACAGTATAATGCCCCTATAGCTACCTCCACACAGTATAATGCCCCATAGCTGCCCCACACAGTATAATGCCCCATAGCTGTCTCCACACAGTATAATGCCCCCATAGCTGCCTCCACACAGTATAATGCTCCCATAGCTGCCTCCACACAGTATAATGCCCCCATAGCTGCCCCACACAGTATAATGCCCCCATAACTGCCTCCACACAGTATAATGCCCCCATAGCTGCCTCCACATAGTATAATGTCCCCATAGCTGCCTCCACACAGTATAATGCCCCCATAGCTGCCTCCACACAGTATAATGCCCCATAGCTGCCCCCACACAGTATAATGCCCCCATAGCTGCCTCCACACAGTATATTGTCCCTATAGCTGCCTCCACACAGTATAATGCCCCCATAGCTGCCTCCACACAGTATAATGCCCCCATAGCTGCCTCCACACAGTATAATGCCCCATAGCTGCCCCCACACAGTATAATGCCCCCATAGCTGCCTCCACACAGTATATTGTCCCTATAGCTGCCTCCACACAGTATAATGCCCCCATTGCTGCCTCCACACAGTATAATGCCCCCATAGCTGCCTCCACACAGTATAATGCCCCCATAACTGCCCCCACACAGTATAATGTCCCCATAGCTGCCTCCACACAGTATGATGTCCCCATAGCTTACTCCACACAGTATAATGCCCCCATAGCTGCCCCCACACAGTATAATGCCCTCATAGCTGCCTCCACACAGTATAATGCCCCTATAGCTGCCCCACACAGTATAATGCCCCCATAGCTGCCCCCACACAGTATAATGCCCCCATAGCTGCCCCCACAGTATAATGCGCCATAGCTGCCTCCACACAGCATAATGCCCCATAGCTGCCTCCACACAGTATAATGTCCCCATAGCTGCCCCCACACAGTATAATGCCCCATAGCTGTCTCCACACAGTATAATGCCCCATAGCTGTCTCCACACAGTATAATGCCCCCATAACTGCCCTCCACACAGTATAATGCCCCCATAGCTGCCCCCACAGTATAATGCCCCCATAGCTGTCTCCACACAGTATAATGCCCCATAGCTGTCTCCACACAGTATAATGCCCCCATAGCTGCCTCCACACAGTATAATGCCCCCATAGCTGCCCCCACACAGTATAATGTCCCCATAGCTGCCCCCACACAGTATAATGCCCCCATAGCTGCCTCCACACAGTATAATGCCTCCATAGCTGTCTCCACACAGTATAATGCCCCCATAGCTGTCTCCACACAGTATAATGCCCCTATAGCTGCCACCATACAGTATAATGCCTCCATAGCTGCCTCCACACAGTATAATGCCCCCATAGCTGCCTCCACACAGTATAATGCCCCCATAGCTGCCCCCACACAGTATAATGCCCCCATAGCTGCCTCCACACAGTATAATGCCCCCATAGCTGCCTCCACACAGTATAATGCCTCCATAGCTGTCTCCACACAGTATAATGCCCCCATAGCTGTCTCCACACAGTATAATGCCCCTATAGCTGCCACCATACAGTATAATGCCCCCATAGCTGCCTCCACACAGTATAATTCCCCCATAGCTGCCTCCACACAGTATAATGCCCCCATAGCTGCCTCCACACAGTATAATGCCTCCATAGCTGTCTCCACACAGTATAATGCCCCCATAGCTGTCTCCACACAGTATAATGCCCCTATAGCTGCCACCATACAGTATAATGCCCCCATAGCTGTCTCCACACAGTATAATGCCCCCATAGCTGTCTCCACACAGTATAATGCCCCTATAGCTGCCTCCACATAGTATAATGCCCCCATAGCTGTCTCCACACAGTATAATGCCCCCATAGCTGTCTCCACACAGTATAATGCCCCTATAGCTGCCTCCACACAGTATAATGCCCCTATAGCTGCCCCACACAGTATAATGCCGCCATAGCTGCCCCCACACAGTATAATGCCCCCATAGCTGCCCCCACAGTATAATGCGCCATAGCTGCCTCCACACAGCATAATGCCCCATAGCTGCCTCCACACAGTATAATGTCCCCATAGCTGCCCCCACACAGTATAATGCCCCATAGCTGTCTCCACACAGTATAATGCCCCATAGCTGTCTCCACACAGTATAATGCCCCCATAACTGCCCTCCACACAGTATAATGCCCCCATAGCTGCCCCCACAGTATAATGCCCCCATAGCTGTCTCCACACAGTATAATGCCCCCATAGCTGTCTCCACACAGTATAATGCCCCATAGCTGTCTCCACACAGTATAATGCCCCCATAGCTGCCTCCACACAGTATAATGCCCCCATAGCTGCCCCCACACAGTATAATGTCCCCATAGCTGCCCCCACACAGTATAATGCCCCCATAGCTGCCTCCACACAGTATAATGCCTCCATAGCTGTCTCCACACAGTATAATGCCCCCATAGCTGTCTCCACACAGTATAATGCCCCTATAGCTGCCACCATACAGTATAATGCCTCCATAGCTGCCTCCACACAGTATAATGCCCCCATAGCTGCCTCCACACAGTATAATGCCCCCATAGCTGCCCCCACACAGTATAATGCCCCCATAGCTGCCTCCACACAGTATAATGCCCCCATAGCTGCCTCCACACAGTATAATGCCTCCATAGCTGTCTCCACACAGTATAATGCCCCCATAGCTGTCTCCACACAGTATAATGCCCCTATAGCTGCCACCATACAGTATAATGCCCCCATAGCTGCCTCCACACAGTATAATTCCCCCATAGCTGTCTCCACACAGTATAATGCCCCCATAGCTGTCTCCACACAGTATAATGCCCCTATAGCTGCCACCATACAGTATAATGCCCCCATAGCTGTCTCCACACAGTATAATGCCCCCATAGCTGTCTCCACACAGTATAATGCCCCTATAGCTGCCTCCACATAGTATAATGCCCCAATAGGGCCTAATAAAATACATGCTCACCTATGTCCGTTCCCATGACAGGTGGGGGAGATCCTTCTGCTCCTCTGGTCTGTGCATTGCCTGCCTCAGTGCAGACAGGCGCGATGACGTCACTACATCGCACCTGCCTGCACAGAGCGGCTCATGGCTCACCGCTCACGGCATAGTGAATGTTGGAGCAAGGAGCTGTCAACTCTTTGCTCCAACGTTGAATTCAATTGCATCTGTGTCTTGAGCAAACCGGGACATCAGTGAGTGACTAGCGACCCCTCGTAATTCGGAAACACTGCTCAAAAGGGTCCAACATTGCTCTGCTATTTACTGTGACAGTGTCATATTGGCTACCAGCAGCCACCACTAGTGGGGCTCACTGCATAGAGATGTACGTAGATCCCATATAGTTCAATACTAGCTGTATAAATCCATAGGCAGTGAGCTCCCCCTAGTGGTGGCTGCAGGCAGACATAATTGTATCATTTATAAAGTCACAAATACAGCGCATATACACATATATTATAAAATGAATCAGCGCAGAATTCTGGACCTAAAAGGTACAGTGGACATTAACGTTAAGTATAAGGCCCCACAGAGCGGCATTGACCCGGTCCTGATGCAGCCGAAGACTGCGGCAGTTGTCAAGCTCTTGGTTGTTAATGTCTGTGCAGTGTCGCGGATAAAGCAACACCGCCATTAATCAGCAATTTGACTACCGCGCAGAACAACGTGCAGCTCCGTGGGACCTTACCCTACTATAGGTGTAGCACATTTGTCAGCGCTCTTAGTGGGGTTGGGTTGATTCTGAGGTTTCTTGTGGGGGGGGGGGCCCTATCATATCTGTGTACACCCCGACTCCTGCGGAAGCAAAAAATGATGGGGTGCCGTGTTATTCAGTAGGATCTATGTGGTGTTAAAGAGCAAGCCCACCTTAGACATGGTGTGGGATCTGTGTTTAGGGGGTTCTACTCTGGAGTCTGTATTTATTTAGGGGTAAAGTCTGGGGTATTTATTTATGGGGTCTGGCGTTTGTATTAGTTTAGGGGGTCTGGTTTGGGGTTCTATATTTATTTAGGGGTTTGGTCTGGGGTCTGTCGGGATTTAGGGTGTCTGGTCTGGGGTCTGTATTTTATTTAAGGGTCTGGTCTGGGGTCTGTATTTATTTAGAGGGTCTGGTGCCTGTATTTAGGAGCTTTGTATTAATTTACGGGGTCTGGGGTCTGTATTAGTTTAGAGGGTCTGAGGTCTGTATTTATTTTGGGCTATGACAAAGGGGGTCATAAGATTTTGGGGGGCATGTTCTTTATAAATCAATGGGACATAAAGGAAAAAAACTTGCACGGCGTAAAATCTCCCTGATGTCCCTTTAATAGTCGGCACGGGTCCACAAGGCTGAACGGTCAGAGCTGCTCGCGATGTGCAGATTATATTCGTATGTGCGGCACACGCGACCTGTACGTTATTTTATCTTTTCGTTACCACAAGCCGTTCTGGATGTTGGATGGGGATGATGATGAGCCCAAAGTATTCCTAAAAGTACCGGCATAAACTTATGATTCATAAAACATATGGTGTTTTTAAATATTGTTCCCACCAGTGCCAAAGAGCAAATGATATTAGTGCAGCAGAGGATTCCATTTGTAACACTGGGATTAAAGGCAGGAAAGCGGAAAATTGGAATAAAGCAGAATTGAGGTGGAGTGGAAAGTACATCTGGCAGCGTTACTGAGGAAGGAGAATGACAACGCGGAGGAGCATTATTTAAGAAATCAATTCTCGGCAGGCTCAAATGAAGCAAAAAGGAACATATTGAAATGAATTCCGCTATCTGATTATCCTTAATTTATTTGGGTCTGATCTGTGCATGACAAGGCTCTAAAACAAGACAAGCAGCCCCCTCCTCTGCGCAGCGCACGTTTTATAGCCGTGGTTTTATGGACGCATAATACGGAGAATATTACTGTTATTTCTTATCAGAAAACTCTCTACGAAGCTTCATCACGGAGACAGTTTAAGAGATTTCCATGGACTGCATTGTGATTGAATGGAATCATTCTTGCTTGATGTTACTTTGTAGATTTGATGGGTTCAGTTACTTTGTAATTCATTTCTTATTCTCCATATTTCAGGCTGTGAATGGAAACTTGAATCCATTGATGTCAGGGGGGCCGCAAACTCCTGAGCCCCAACGCAAATGTGTAACTGACCCCCCCTTCACCCATTAGGTGCCATTTATAATGGTGACTTCTTATGTAGCAGGGGGGCATTTACCCCCCCCCCCCTCAGGTACCAGAGCCCAGGTGTGACCTCAGCACCCGTGTAGCTTTGCACCCGCAGGGGAGATTATAAAAATACCAGGCTAAGATTAAAGGGTAACTAAACGTTCAACAAACTTCTGACATGTCATAGTGACATGTCAGAAGTTTTGATTGGTGGGAGTCCGAGCACTGAGACCCCCACCAATCACTAAAGCGAAGCGGCAGAAACAGTCGTGTGAGCACTCAACCGCTTTGTGTCTGTTCGGCTTTTTCCGGAAATCGATGTATTGGAGTACAGACTCAATAGAAAGTCTATGAGCCCGCACTCTGATACATCGGCTTTCCGGAAAAAGCCGAACAGAAACGAAGCGGCTCACATGAGCGCTTCTGCCGCTTTGTTTTAGCGATTGGTGGGGGTCTCAATGCTCGGACCCCCACCGATCAAAACTTCTGACATGTCAAAAGTTTTTGGAAAGTTGAGTTAGCCTTTAATCGTTACATAATTAAACCTTTTAACATACTTTGTGATTGAATTTTTACCATTTTCATCGCTGCTCGGTGTCAGTGACGTATCGAAAAGCAGACGACCTACAGCGATCTAATGCTGCTTGCAACTGAGAGTTTATTACAATTTATCCACTTTAGGTTTTATTCAATGGATACATCAGCAATACAAATCTGCTGATCGTTTGCTTCAATGTGTCAATTTAAGTAACTGGGATCCAGACTGTTTAGCTCACAGAAGATTGTTGTATACAATGTCAAGCTCTAAGGCCCCATTCACATCTTGCTTTTAGGCCTACATTTGAAGTATATACTGTGAGAATCTCCAGACCCAACGTATACGTTAAACGTAGGCTATGACATATGTCTAACCGTGGCATCCATCACCTCAAGACTAGTATCGGATATATATTAAATGTCATGAAAAACTATTGAAAAACCTATGACGTATGCTAAGCTAATCTATGTTTAAAAAATGCTGGCGATCGGTGAAGGTTTTAGTGGCTGGACCCCCACTTTTCTAACAGTTATTACCAATCCAGTGGATAGAAGGTTACTTCTTCTAACCGAAATAACCCTTTTAGTGACATTACTACATCATTGACACTATGCAGCCATTCTAAGGCACAGAGCTTTCCTGGAGCCCTCCTGGCATTGGTTCAGGTCTCTCAACTCCTATCCCTATAAGACAGCGGGGACTGACAATTGATTTTTCTTAGTTTCCTATAGGAGAGAAGAGCCACGTGACACACCAGCTTGGACATTTGTTTGCTGAGGTTTAAATGCAAATTATTGCTAGAAATTAGCAAATTGATCGGCCTGGTCCATGTTTCATTAGTCGGTTTGCGATCTCCACGACGTGATATGTTGGCAGAATTAATCTGATATATTTGTGGTTCTCTTTGTGGAAATGAAATCAAATACTAACAAAATTGATGTTCCCATTATATTCTATGAGCAGGAAGAACATCATACAATCTGGCGAGCCCGGCAGGACAATCCACTCATCTGGAATCATTGTAGTAAATAAATAATATACTGTAGATGTGATAATTTCCAGTCAGAAGTGACCTGCCAGATAGAAGTCCTGACATAAAGAAGAACAAGGGGCATGGAGATTACTATACTGTGGCTATTAGTTTCTGTGGTTTACTATACTGTGGCTAGTTGTGGTTTCTGTGGTTTACTATACTGTGGCTAGTCATGGTTTCTGTGGCTGTGTTATGAGGGCAATGATTGCATCTGAGTATTTTATCCAGAGTCTTGAAGTCTCAACTATTACGGCTTAAGGCCTTATTCACACGAACGTGTGCATTTTGCGCTTGCAAAAAATGCAGCATTTTTTGTGCGTTGCAGTTGCGTGTGTCATCAGTATGTGGTGCGTGGCTGCGTGAAGTGCGTCTGTGTGCCGTGCGTAATTTTCACGCACCCATTGGTTTCAATGAGTGCGTGATGCGCGAAAAACGCCCAAGTATAGGACATGTCATGAGTTTTACGCAGCGGACACACGCTGCGTGAAAATCACGGACTGTCTGAACGGCCCCATAGACTAACATAGGTCCGTGCGACGCGCGTGATTTTTACGCGCGTATCACGGCCGTTAACTACGTTCGTGTGAATAAGGTCTAAAGCTTTGGGTTTGGATTAAAAGTTTCCCAAAATATGTGCATATCTCCTTTTGGGAGAGTTATGTTCCTTGGCACTAATTGTTCAGCTGATCATTTATTTTGTATGATTTGGGCAATGTGGCCGGCACTGTAGTAAGCACTGTAAGGTTATGTTCACACGCAGAGTCAAAAACTTCTCAAAATATGGAGCTGTTTTCAAGGGAAAACAGCTCATGATTTTCAGACGTTTTTCGAGCAACTCGTGTTTTTCGCAGTGTTTTTTTCGGCCGTTTTTCGAGCTGTTTTCAATAGAGTCTATGAGAAAACGGCTCCAAAAACTTCCCAAGAAGTGACCTGCACTTTTTTTGATGAGCCGTCATTTTACACACCGTATTTTGACAGCGATGCGTAAAATGACAGCTCGTCTGCACAGAGCAATGGGCAGATGGTTGCCGACGTATTGGAGCCGCCTTTTCAGGCGTAATTTGAGGCGTAAAACGCCTCCATTACGTCTGAAATGAGGTCGTGTGCACATACCCTAAGGGTCAGTTCACACAGAGTTTTTTTGGTGCTGATTTGACGCAGAAACTGCGTCAGAAACAGAGCTACAAAACGTCCGGAATCGCCCCCCATTGATTTCAATGGCAGGCAAAAGCGTTTTTTTTTTCCCAGGCGGCTTTTGGGCGCTCACGGAAAAAAAAAAGGACATGTCCGCCTCTGACCTGCAAATCCATGGGAGGAAAAAAAACCTACAGCACTCATTTCTGAGTGTTTGTCATGGCGTTTTTCGCCCGCGGTCCTTGCATTATCTTCAATGGCGGAGGCCGAAAAACATGAAAAAATACGTTCAGGCAGGTCAAAATCTGCCTCAAAATTCCTGAAGGAAATCTGAGGCAGATTTTTTCTGCCTGCAAAAAACTCTGTGTGAACAGGACCTTATAATGTTATTGTGGTGGACTGTTTTATGGGGGCACTGTGGCAGGTGGTATAAGACACTGTACTGTATCTACACTGTAGCTGGCAAAGTTATGGAGGAACTGTGCCTGGCCCTGATATGTGACATTGTAGCTGCACTGTTATGGTGGCACTGTGACTGTCTGTGCTGTGCGGATACTGTGGCTGGTAGTGTTTTAAGGATACTGTAGTTGGCACAGTTTGGGGGGCACAGTAGCTAGCACTGGTATAATGGCACTGTGGTGGACATTGTTATGGGTGCAATGTGGCTGACATTATGGCAGTCTGTGTTTAGAGGGTATCATTTTGGGGTTATTGGTATTTCTATGGAATATTTACCATGGAAGCCTTGACTGTGGCTGACATTGTTATGGGGTCACTCTCTCTGGTGTATTTGGCGCTCACATTTGTGTGCTGGCAGGTATCAGTGTACTTGTCTTATGAACTTTCCTCCTTGACAAAAATTCTTTAAAAGTCGATGCTCAGGGTGGAAATTTAGTCAGACAATTGTGACTTCTCGTTCCACATTCAGCGAAAAACCGAAATATCAGTAAAAATGAAATCAACCTGTTTGTAGAGGACAAAAAAGCTGTTGTTCTTATTAACGATGGAAACGGAGGAGCGCGCGGCCAATACCATTTAATGTGCGGCGATGGAGGCCACTCATCTTCATTAGGGAGTTAGAAAATCATTTTTGGGTCAGGATCTTGGCTATAAATTGCCCGTTCCCTGGGATTCTGCCATCAGATCCGGGACCTGCATTCACTTCCAGCATTTTGGCATTAGCCTTGATTTCCCTCCACACATCCAGACGGCCGCGGCAAAGCTATTTATTTATTTAGCTGGTTGGCTGGATGACTGAAGTAGAAAGAGCGCGGTCGGGCAGGAATTGTGGGCTCAGCGTGGACCAGACCTAGACCCCCGGGTTCATCTTCTGTTCCATCTTCTGTGCTTTATATATAAAGGTCATTTTCTACCGTTATCTATTATTCCTATAACAGATCAATCCAACGTTTTCTCCAGTCTGAGAAATAAAATACAATCATTACATAATAAAACTTTCTAAGAGACATGGGGGGGGGGGGGGGGGGGGGGGAGTTTATTAAGGTTGACGTTTCCTACACCAGTCCTAATATAAACAGCGCTGGAGTAAAATGTGACTAATATATGAAGGCGCGCGCACCCCTTAATAAATTAGGCGCATCTCTGGGATCCGTGCGTCAGAAAGGGAAATCCATGCCGGCTACGAGCTGACTCAGATTTCCGCTACAAGTAATGCCAGTTTCTGACGTGAATTATAGTAATTGTGTCGAGCAATGGGGCGCAACTTTTTAAGGGTGGCGGGAAAGGGGGGGGGGGTAAAAAGTCTAATAAAATGTATTTGCACAAATTGCGACTTCTCCCTGCTGTCTACTGATTAAGTGCCCCCCAGTCCCTAGTGTCCAATACTAAAGTGTGCCAGTTTGTGGTGTTCAAAGATTTAGAGTCTTAGTCCCTAGTATCCAGTGGGTTTGGGTCTCAGTCCCCGGTGTCCAGTTTAGTGCTCCAGTCCCTGGTGTCCAGTAGTTCAGTGTGCCAGTCCCTAAGTTTATTGTGCCTGTCCCTGGTGTTCGATGTTTATAGTCTCAGTCTCTGGAATCCACTGATTTAGTGCCATTCCTTAGTGGTCAGTAGTTTAGCGTCCTAGTTATGGTGTCCAGTAGTTTAGTGTGCCCGTCACTGGTGCCTGATAGTTTAGAGTCTCAGTCGCTGGTACCTAGTATTTTGGCGCACCAGTACCCAGTGTCCAGTATTTTAAAGTGCCAGTCCCTGGTGTCCGATGTTTATTCTCAGTCTCTGGTATGCACTGATTTAGTGCCATTCCTTAGTGGTAAGAAGTTTAGTGTCCTAGTTACGGTGTCCAGTATTTTATGGTCCTAGTTATGGTGTCCTGTAGTTTATGGTCCTAGTTTAGGGTGCCTGTCACTGTTGTCTGATGGTTTAGAGTCTCAGTCGCTGGTATCTAGTATTTTGGCGCCCCAGTCCCTAGTGTCCAGTATTTTAAAGTGCCAGTCCCTGAGTTTAATGTGCCCATCCCTGGTGTCCGATGTTTATAGTCTCAGTCTCTGGTATCCACTGGTTTAGTGCTATTCCCTAGTGGTCAGTAGTTTAGTGTCCTAGTTATGGTGTCCAGTAGTATATGGTCCTAGTTATGGTGTCCAGTAGTTTATGGTCCTAGTTTAGTGTTCCCGTCACTGGCGTCCAATGGTTTAGAGTCTCAGTCTCTGGTATCTAGTATTTTGGTGCCCCAGTTCCTAGTGTCCAGTTGGTCAGTGTCACAGTCCCCGGAGTTCAGGAGTTTATTGTCCTTTCCTTGAGGCCCGTCCTGTATTTCTATAGGGACCAGTGGTTCGGTAAATGATTATTTCCATCTTAAGCATTTATGACACATCCATATGTGCAGCTCTGCCAATTTGCAACAACCACAGTCTCCGAGGCTCAGCGGGCGGCGCTTCTTGTATCTCCCTTAGACTTCTATGGACAGGGGGGGTCAGTGGATTTGCCATAAATGCTTAAGGTGGGATTTTGCTATTCTTACCTTGAACCCAGACATTAAACAGTTGGGAAAGGTAAGAGGGATGGACAGTATTTGTCTTGTGTGATAAAGTAGGAGACTCCCCAATTAAAGGGATATGCTCTGTAAGTCTCACACTGGTGTGCAATACTCAGTAAGTGGTGTAGGGGGCGATGTAGGTTATATAGGCAGTTCTCTCTGGCTCCAGCAATTGTGCTGATAATAATGATAATCTGCACCTGGATATTGGCAGTGATACAGTCGGCCATTGTATGGCAAATAGCAGAGGCAAATAAATATTCGTTATGAAGGGCCTCTTAATGCAGACCAGTTTCTGGTGGAGTTTCCCTTTAAGATGAAATGAAACAGTTGCAGTTTTCATCTTCTCAGGCAGTATCACAAAGCGAGGCTTTTATTGCGGAACGCGGCGACTTCCTTGCTGGATCCCGGTTAAGTATATCGTAAAATCTCTCAGACCGAAGCGTTTTTAGGGGAAATATCATTACCATTTATGTGATACCTCAATGCAGTTGTTAAACAGAATCTGCAGCACAAACTGAGTGATAACGCGAAAAAACATCTGTAGGAAACAGCAGGAGATTTCGCTCCAGAAACTCATTTACAAAACATCTAGTCCTGACTCAACAATTTATCACAGCCCGGCCGAACTAAATCCAAAACTAATTAGCGGTTAATTGAGTCTAATAAAGTATGC
Source organism: Rhinoderma darwinii (assembly GCF_050947455.1). Lineage (NCBI taxonomy): Eukaryota > Metazoa > Chordata > Amphibia > Anura > Rhinodermatidae > Rhinoderma > Rhinoderma darwinii. The sequence continues at coordinate 5,506,728 of NC_134692.1, forward strand.
AGTCATCCCACCCCACAGGTAACGTCTGACGCCTGTCGGATTAACCCTATTGATGCCTAAGACGAGACATCCCACCAGAAGCTGCTGCAATTGTTCTTAAAGAAGCAAAAAATCATTTAGGATGGAAAAAAGGAACAAAATCGTTATAGCCGGGGTGGCATTGGGTCTGAGCGCTCAGCACTGGTGCCCTGGATCTGCCCCGTGTGCCCGTTGTTGGGTTACGGATCTGTACAGTTACATAAATCATGTCAAAGCCCAATTTTCTACAATGGTAAGGCAATTTTCCCAGGTCTTTCAGCATCTATGGCACATAGTATAAGCAAGACTGCCATGATGTTATTTCTCCATACCCCTTAAAGGGATTGTCCACTTTGGACGATCCTTGTCGAATGTCGGACCTGATAAGGGAAAGCAATCAGTAGTCGTTACCTAAAAGCGTGCATGCCAGAAGCAATTTACCATACTAATTACTAAACAAAGTCCCTACGTTTTTATGATAGATAGATAGATAGATAGATAGATAGATAGATAGATAGATAGATAGATAGATAGATAGATAGATAGATAGATAGATAGAGAGAGAGAGAGAGAGAGAGAGAGAGAGAGAGATAGATAGATAGATAGATAGATAGATAGATAGATAGATAGATAGATAGATAGATAGATAGATAGATAGATAGATAGATAGATAGATAGATAGAGATATGAGATAGATAGATAGATAGATAGATAGATAGATATGAGATAGATAGATATGAGATAGATAGATAGATAGATAGATAGGGCATTATACTGTGTGGGTGGCACTAGGGTGCATTATACTTCATGATGGGCACTCTGGGGCATTATACTGTGGGGGGACACTATGGGCCATTATACTGTGTGATCAGAACTATGGGCCATTATACTGTGTGGGGGTACTATAGGGCATTATACTGTGGGGACACACAATGGCGCATTATACTGTGTGGGGGCAGCTATGGTAGCAGTATACTATATGGGGGCACTATGGGGGCTCTAAACTGTGTGATGGTCATGGGCACTATGGGGCATTATACTGTGTGGGGAGCACTCTGAGGGCATTATAATGTGAGATGGGCACTATTGTACACTATACTGTGGTTGGCACTACATTGTGGGGTGGGCACTATGGGGCGTTATACTGTGTGATGAGCACTATGGGGTGTTATACTGTGTGATGAGCACTATGGGGCGTTATACTGTGTGATGAGCACTATGGGGCACTATACTGTGTGATGGGCACTATGGGGCATTATACTGTGTGATGGGCACTATGGGGTGTTATACTGTGTGATGAGCACTATGGGGTGTTATACTGTGTGATGAGCACTATGGGGTGTTATACTGTGTGATGAGCACTATGGGGCGTTATACTGTGTGATGAGCACTATGGGGCGTTATACTGTGTGATGAGCACTATGGGGCATTATACTGTGTGATGGGCACTATGGGGCGTTATACTGTGTGATGAGCACTATGGGGTGTTATACTGTGTGATGAGCACTATGGGGCATTATACTGTGTGATGGGCACTATGGGGCGTTATACTGTGTGATGAGCACTATGGGGCATTATACTGTGTGATGAGCACTATGGGGCATTATACTGTGTGATGGGCACTATGGGGTGTTATACTATGTGATGGGCACTATGGGGCATTATACTGTGTGATGGGCACTATGGGGCATTATACTGTGTGATGGGCACTATGGGGCGTTATACTGTGTGATGGTCACTATGGGGTGTTATACTGTGTGATGAGCACTATGGGGCATTATACTGTGTGATGGGCACTATGGGGTGTTATACTGTGTGATGGGCACTATGGGGCGTTATACTATGTGATGGGCACTATGGGGTGTTATACTGTGTGATGAGCACTATGGGGTGTTATACTGTGTGATGAGCACTATGGGGTGTTATACTGTGTGATGAGCACTATGGGGCGTTATACTGTGTGATGAGCACTATGGGGCATTATACTGTGTGATGGGCACTATGGGGTGTTATACTGTGTGATGAGCACTATGGGGTGTTATACTGTGTGATGAGCACTATGGGGTGTTATACTGTGTGATGGGCACTATGGGGTGTTATACTGTGTGATGAGCACTATGGGGTGTTATACTGTGTGATGAGCACTATGGGGTGTTATACTGTGTGATGAGCACTATGGGGCGTTATACTGTGTGATGAGCACTATGGGGCGTTATACTGTGTGATGAGCACTATGGGGTGTTATACTGTGTGATGAGCACTATGGGGCATTATACTGTGTGATGAGCACTATGGGGTGTTATACTGTGTGGGGAGCACTCTGAGGGCATTATAATGTGAGATGGGCACTATTGTACACTATACTGTGGTTGGCACTACATTGTGGCGTGGGCACTATGGGGCGTTATACTATGTGATGGGCACTATGGGGTGTTATACTGTGTGATGAGCACTATGGGGTGTTATACTGTGTGATGAGCACTATGGGGTGTTATACTGTGTGATGAGCACTATGGGGCGTTATACTGTGTGATGAGCACTATGGGGCATTATACTGTGTGATGGGCACTATGGGGTGTTATACTGTGTGATGAGCACTATGGGGTGTTATACTGTGTGATGAGCACTATGGGGTGTTATACTGTGTGATGGGCACTATGGGGTGTTATACTGTGTGATGAGCACTATGGGGTGTTATACTGTGTGATGAGCACTATGGGGTGTTATACTGTGTGATGAGCACTATGGGGCGTTATACTGTGTGATGAGCACTATGGGGCGTTATACTGTGTGATGAGAACTATGGGGCGTTATACTGTGTGATGGGCACTATGGGGCGTTATACTGTGTGATGAGCACTATGGGGCATTATACTGTGTGATGAGCACTATGGGGTGTTATACTGTGTGATGAGCACTATGGGGCATTATACTGTGTGATGAGCACTATGGGGCATTATACTGTGTGATGGGCACTATGGGGCGTTATACTGTGTGATGAGCACTATGGGGTGTTATACTGTGTGATGAGCACTATGGGGCATTATACTGTGTGATGGGCACTATGGGGCATTATACTGTGTGATGAGCACTATGGGGCGTTATACTGTGTGATGGTCACTATGGGGTGTTATACTGTGTGATGGGCACTATGGGGTGTTATACTATGTGATGGGCACTATGGGACATTATACTGTGTGATGGGCACTATGGGGCATTATACTGTGTGATGGGCACTATGGGGCGTTATACTGTGTGATGGTCACTATGGGGTGTTATACTGTGTGATGGGCACTATGGGGCATTATACTGTGTGATGGGCACTATGGGGCATTATACTGTGTGGGGAGCACTCTGAGGGCATTATAATGTGAGATGGGCACTATTGTACACTATACTGTGGTTGGCACTACATTGTGGCGTGGGCACTATGGGGCGTTATACTATGTGATGGGCACTATGGGGTGTTATACTGTGTGATGAGCACTATGGGGTGTTATACTGTGTGATGAGCACTATGGGGTGTTATACTGTGTGATGAGCACTATGGGGCGTTATACTGTGTGATGAGCACTATGGGGCATTATACTGTGTGATGGGCACTATGGGGTGTTATACTGTGTGATGAGCACTATGGGGTTTTATACTGTGTGATGAGCACTATGGGGTGTTATACTGTGTGATGGGCACTATGGGGCGTTATACTGTGTGATGAGCACTATGGGGCATTATACTGTGTGATGGGCACTATGGGGCATTATACTGTGTGATGAGCACTATGGGGCGTTATACTGTGTGATGGTCACTATGGGGTGTTATACTGTGTGATGGGCACTATGGGGCATTATACTGTGTGATGGGCACTATGGGGCATTATACTGTGTGATGGGCACTATGGGGCGTTATACTGTGTGATGGTCACTATGGGGTGTTATACTGTGTGATGGGCACTATCGGGCATTATACTGTGTGATGGGCACTATGGGGCATTATACTGTGTGGGGAGCACTCTGAGGGCATTATAATGTGAGATGGGCACTATTGTACACTATACTGTGGTTGGCACTACATTGTGGGGTGGGCACTATGGGGCGTTATACTGTGTGATGGGCACTATGGGGTGTTATACTGTGTGATGAGCACTATGGGGTGTTATACTGTGTGATGAGCACTATGGGGTGTTATACTGTGTGATGAGCACTATGGGGCGTTATACTGTGTGATGAGCACTATGGGGCATTATACTGTGTGATGGGCACTATGGGGCGTTATACTGTGTGATGAGCACTATGGGGTGTTATACTGTGTGATGAGCACTATGGGGCGTTATACTGTGTGATGAGCACTATGGGGCGTTATACTGTGTGATGAGCACTATGGGGCATTATACTGTGTGATGGGCACTATGGGGCGTTATACTGTGTGATGAGCACTATGGGGTGTTATACTGTGTGATGAGCACTATGGGGCGTTATACTGTGTGATGGGCACTATGGGGTGTTATACTGTGTGATGGGCACTATGGGGCATTATACTGTGTGATGGTCACTATGGGGTGTTATACTGTGTGATGGGCACTATGGGGTGTTATACTGTGTGATGAGCACTATGGGGTGTTATACTGTGTGATGAGCACTATGGGGTGTTATACTGTGTGATGAGCACTATGGGGTGTTATACTGTGTGATGGGCACTATGGGGTGTTATACTGTGTGATGGGCACTATGGGGTGTTATACTGTGTGATGGGCACTATGGGGTGTTATACTATGTGATGGGCACTATGGGGTGTTATACTGTGTGATGAGCACTATGGGGTGTTATACTGTGTGATGAGCACTATGGGGTGTTATACTGTGTGATGAGCACTATGGGGCGTTATACTGTGTGATGAGCACTATGGGGCATTATACTGTGTGATGGGCACTATGGGGCGTTATACTGTGTGATGAGCACTATGGGGTGTTATACTGTGTGATGAGCACTATGGGGTGTTATACTGTGTGATGGGCACTATGGGGCGTTATACTGTGTGATGAGCACTATGGGGCATTATACTGTGTGATGGGCACTATGGGGCATTATACTGTGTGATGAGCACTATGGGGCGTTATACTGTGTGATGGTCACTATGGGGTGTTATACTGTGTGATGGGCACTATGGAGCATTATACTGTGTGATGGGCACTATGGGGCATTATACTGTGTGATGGGCACTATGGGGCGTTATACTGTGTGATGGTCACTATGGGGTGTTATACTGTGTGATGGGCACTATGGGGCATTATACTGTGTGATGGGCACTATGGGGCATTATACTGTGTGGGAAGCACTCTGAGGGCATTATAATGTGAGATGGGCACTATTGTACACTATACTGTGGTTGGCACTACATTGTGGGGTGGGCACTATGGGGCATTATACTGTGTGATGGGCACTATGGGGTGTTATACTGTGTGATGAGCACTATGGGGTGTTATATTGTGTGATGAGCACTATGGGGTGTTATACTGTGTGATGAGCACTATGGGGCGTTATACTGTGTGATGAGCACTATGGGGCATTATACTGTGTGATGGGCACTATGGGGCGTTATACTGTGTGATGAGCACTATGGGGCGTTATACTGTGTGATGAGCACTATGGGGCATTATACTGTGTGATGGGCACTATGGGGCATTATACTGTGTGATGAGCACTATGGGGCGTTATACTGTGTGATGGTCACTATGGGGTGTTATACTGTGTGATGGGCACTATGGGGCGTTATACTGTGTGATGAGCACTATGGGGCATTATACTGTGTGATGGGCACTATGGGGCGTTATACTGTGTGATGGTCACTATGGGGTGTTATACTGTGTGATGGGCACTATGGGGCATTATACTGTGTGATGGGCACTATGGGGCATTATACTGTGTGGGGAGCACTCTGAGGGCATTATAATGTGAGATGGGCACTATTGTACACTATACTGTGGTTGGCACTACATTGTGGCGTGGGCACTATGGGGCGTTATACTATGTGATGGGCACTATGGGGTGTTATACTGTGTGATGAGCACTATGGGGTGTTATACTGTGTGATGAGCACTATGGGGTGTTATACTGTGTGATGAGCACTATGGGGTGTTATACTGTATGATGAGCACTATGGGGCGTTATACTGTGTGATGAGCACTATGGGGCGTTATACTGTGTGATGGGCACTATGGGGTGTTATACTGTGTGATGAGCACTATGGGGTGTTATACTGTGTGATGAGCACTATGGGGCATTATACTGTGTGATGAGCACTATGGGGTGTTATACTGTATGATGAGCACTATGGGGCGTTATACTGTGTGATGAGCACTATGGGGCGTTATACTGTGTGATGAGCACTATGGGGCGTTATACTGTGTGATGAGCACTATGGGGCGTTATACTGTGTGATGAGCACTATGGGGCATTATACTGTGTGATGGGCACTATGGGGCGTTATACTGTGTGATGAGCACTATGGGGTGTTATACTGTGTGATGAGCACTATGGGGCGTTATACTGTGTGATGGGCACTATGGGGTGTTATACTGTGTGATGGGCACTATGGGGCATTATACTGTGTGATGGGCACTATGGGGTGTTATACTGTGTGATGGGCACTATGGGGCATTATACTGTGTGATGGGCACTATGGGGTGTTATACTGTGTTATGGGCACTATGGTGCGTTATACTGTGTGATGGGCACTATGGGGTGTTATACTGTGTGATGGGCACTATGGGGTGTTATACTGTGTGATGGGCACTATGGTGCGTTATACTGTGTGATGAGCACTATGGGGCATTATGCTGTATGATGGGCACTATGGGGCATTATACTGTGTGATGGGCACTATTCGCTCCACATCTGTTGTCCCTCTTTACAATACTTCAGAGTTGGGGGTATGACATAGTCTGGATCATCAGGGCAGTCATTTTTTTAATTTCCATTTAGGAATATTCTATTATGAATGACTGAAGTTACTTTCTTGTACCCGGTACTCAGCGCTGCCTCCGGTTCCTTATAAACCCCCCTCCAGTAATATAAGACAAGCCGCTTCTCTCTTGCACACTGATTGTCGGTGTAAAGCAGAAAATAAAACTCTTGTGCATTAAAATTTAATCAGGAAACGGTCTGTGTTCTTTAGGAGCCATGTTTCCCCATCATCCGCATCACTGGCAGCGCCATAGGACCTGCTCACCGTAACATCTAGATGTGTAATGAGCGCGATGCTCTGCAGGCTCTGTGGTAACATGACCTGGAGAGCAATGATCCTCTATAGATTTCCTCATTAACTTTATGATGTGGTTATTTTCCAGCGTTAATTGTGAATAATGTTGCGGTGTATTGATCGAAGCGCGCAGTCCTCTCTAATTGACTTGCTTTCTTTTGCTTTTGTTTCTATAGATGATTTGGAAATTAATTTTTCAGGCTAGGAGGAAGAATTTCACGAACCTCAAGAATCAATATGTAAAACCAAGTCACATGAGGAAATTAAAGGGAACCTCTAACCAGGAAGAATTGTGATCTCTGAACAATGTCCTATCAAAGCTCAACTAGTGAGGGCAATTTTTACATTAAATAGTCCCCAAAGTGGCAATTAGCGGGGCGCAACACGAGATTCCTACCCTCTGGCTTCTTAATAACAAAGCTCTTATTGTTTCTTAAGAGTCAGTGTGTCATATGGCCTGTCTGGGATTTCTTAAGTAACATGGCGCAAATAATTTTCCTGTTTTCTGCTTTGCAGTGTAGACTGGGACAGAATCATCATCAATAGAGGGTAGACGGTTTCCGGGATAAAAAGAAAAATGTAAAGAGTGCCTTCACTTTCAAAAACTTTTGAGATGTGATAGAAACATATCAAAAGTTTTCATCGGTGTGGGGCCGGTGCTGAGGCTCAGATCGGTGCTCTTGGTGAGGCTGAAGACGGGTTCACGTAGAACATCTATGAGCCCATATTCAGCTTAATGGGAAGCGCCAATCAAAGCCGATGTTGCAGGGCTCAGCTAAGCGCTTCTGCACCTTCCTTTCAGCGTCGGTGGGGATTTCAGCACTCGGAACCCCGCTGATTAAAACTTCAGAAATGTTTCTATGACAAATCAAAAGTTTTTTGAAAGTGCAGATACCTTTTAACTCTGCTAAACTAAAAAGGTTCTCCATATATTTACCTCTACAATGATTTGCCGGTCCCTCGCTGCCGCTGTTCGTATCCCCCATCACATCCCTGCTTACATGTGTGCACAGGGATGTCCCATCCATGGGGATGGAATGTAACGTAAGTGGGTCCGCATGTCACAGCCCACAGTAGTGACGTCACTATATTAAGAAGTTTATTATTTTAGCAGATTGGGCTGAGAAAAATATTATTTTTTAGCCCTGGAATATCGTTCAGTGACAGATAACAGCTCTACTATATTGCCGGAGGCCTAGATAAGGCAGGAGAGCAACACTATACACTATGCACACAGATGAGGCTCTGTATGCAGCTCTCCTGCCACTCCATGCTCTCTGGTAGAGGGACTTTCTGATGACTGTATTAGTCTATGGACACTTTTTTGTCCATTAACTCCAATTCATTGCAGCTGTCATAAAGCGCACACATCCTGCTTCACTGTCTACACAGACAAAACAGGAAGGAAGTGTCTCTCTAATATGGCCGCCCCCTAAAAAGTTTAAAAAAATAAATAAATAAAAAGCAACATTATATCTTCTACAGACTTCTAATGAATGAAAACCAAAATTACGTACAGTACCTGATACATTCCCTGAACATCATACAATAAAATCTCCCATAAACATGTCAGACTGAATTAGCAGAACAGGGACATTTTTTAACACAAAATGTAGGGAAAAAAAACAAAAGCGCTAGCACAAAGAATCGCACGATCAGCTGCAGTTGTCTGACCACTCCATACACACGGTTAGGATGAGCTGAAAAGATCCACGGTGAGCCTTTTTGGCAGACATCATTTGACTGTCCCTCCAAACGTATCACCTAATGGGCGGGTCTTTTTCAAATATAAGTGGGCGTTTCCTGATGTTTTGTGGGCGTTTCCTGATGTTTTGTGGGCGTTTCTATGCAGATCAGAGGTGGGGCTTAAAACTGTCCCGCGAATAAGGATTGACATTTACGGACTTGTACCATGTGACAGGGGGTGTCTTGTATCGTCTTGCATTAATAGATCCTACTTGATATGCCATAGCGAAGCTTAATTACAACAGCGACACATTGAGCACAACAATCGTACATGGCCGCGACGTTTGTGATTTCCATTGATGGCGTCTGAGCTGCAGACCAGTCACGTGACACATTTTTGACCCTGTGGTGGCCGTGTTGTCTCGTGACCCCAATCTTCTGTAGTCGAGGCTTCATAATAAGCAAAATCCAGAATTTTCCATTTTATTTTAAATTTTATATTATGACTTTGAACTTTAATAATTCCCCGTAGACACGATGTTGTTTAGGAAAGCTGTTTTCTTGTGCCTTGCTGCTCGGCGGTGGACGCCTCGCTGCGATCTCTGATGGCAGATAACATTTTTACATGACACGTTCATAACAACCGCAGGTAACAAACTAAACTGCTCATTTTCAGCTCCACAATGACCAAAAATTGCTCCCATAATCCAAACCCAGAAGAATTCTCGGGAGGAGACGCTGTTGTAATTAAGGGCTTTCAGTTCCATGGCTGTCAAGTCCTTTTGTGCGTCTCTTTTGGCAAACGCTACGAAACCTGGAGCGATATTAAATAGACCATCTGTTGGTCTTCATTAAGCCCGCGCTCATCAACAGTGCTATTAAATAAAATCGAGCAGGCTAAAGGAAGCTTTGACATCTGGACTTTCAATCGGCACATTGATCAATATTAATAAAGAGTCGTTGTGCGCTGAACGTTTCCTGCCTGGCCAGACGGGTGAGCAGTCACCTTGCTGCGTTCTTCGGCTTCAGGTCTATTGCAACGCTCATGTTGGGTACAGATTATTTTTGTTGAGGATGTCAAAACCCTCCATTATGATAATTATAAGCATAGACAGAGGCAGTGGTGTACATATAACAAGGAGGAAGGGGGAGGCAAAGCAAAGATAAAAAGTGGCCCCTTTCTGCTGCTGCTTGACACTATCACACTCCAGACCACCGGGGATCGGGAGTCTTAGGGTCTCCTTCCCAGCTTCATGACTCTAGTACATTTTCCTCTTACTTGTTGCTAACATTGCAGCCTCTGTTGGCCGGGTTCACACATAGCGTAAACGCTGCGGAATTCTCGCAACGGGATTCTGTGCGGAAATTCCGCAGCATTTACAGTAGCAGCAAAGTGGATGAGATTTAGAAAGTCTCCTGCCCACGCAGCGGGGAAAAAACGCAGCGTAAACGTTAATAAATTTACCTGCGGTGCGGAATTTATATCTGCAGCATGTCAATTTATGCTGCGATTTCATTGATTTTCAGTTGGGTTTTGAATCCAATGAGGATGCAAAACTTGCAACAGAAAGATAAGTGTTGCAACTTTTGCAGTGTGTTCGCAGCGTATACTCCGCAAAAATCGCAACTATGGAAAAATAAAAATAAATCATATTTACCTCAGTGCCGGCGTCTCCCTGGAGGGAGCAGATGCTGTGAAGAGAGATGTCCATGGCCGGAGCCGTCAAGAGGTAAGTCTGAACGACGACCTTCGGCCATAGACATAACAGTATCCCCCCTCTTACGCCCCCTCTTCAGGGGACCGGGGAGGGAAATAAATTTCTTCACGACGACAGGAGCATCAATGTTCGACTCTGGCTCCCAAGATCTTTTCTCTGGACCAAATCCCCTCCAATCCACCAAATAATACGACACAGGATTGATCTGTAGTAGAATCTCGAAGGGTCCAAGGAACCTGTGCGCAAACTTTCAGGATGGCACTCTCAGCCGGATATTCCTGGATGACAGCCGGACTTTAGTACTTGGAAGAAACTGGGGAGGGTCTCGTCTTCTAGTGTCTGCCTTTCTCTTCATGCGGTCCACCGCCAGCAGAATAGAAGATCGTGTCTGCTGCCATATCTGCAGAAAGTTCCTGAAGGTAGAGTCGGCTGCAGGCACCTGAGACATTGTAGAGCCGGGCAGGGGTATTCGAGGATGTTGGCCGTAGACTATGAAGAACGGACTGGAGGTGGTGGACTCACTGGTATGGTTATTATAAGAGAACTCCGCCCACAGGAGCAGCTGCACCCAGTCATCATTTCTTCTTGAGACAAAGTGCCGCAGATAGTTCTCCATAATTTGGTTAATCCTCTCACTTTTCCATTGGACTGAGGGTGGTAAGCTCAGGAGAAGTCCAACTTTACACCGAGTAGGCCGCAGAGTGCTCTCCAGAACTTTGAGGTGAACTGGACCCCTCGATCCGAGACAATATGCAGGGGTAATCCGTGCAGACGGAAGATGTGTTGCATGAAGAGATCAGCCAGTCAAGTGGCAGAAGGCAGACCAGTCAGAGGAACATAATGAGCCATTTTAGAAAAACAATCGACCACCACCAAGATCACACTGCATCACGCAGAGAGAGGGAGATCTGTGACGAAGTCCATAGCAATATGCCGCCAGGGGGCATCGGGCACAGGCAGTGGTTGGAGCAGACCGGCTGGTCTGGAGTGGGCAACTTTGTTTGCTGCACACACCGTACAGGAGGAGACAAAGTCCATGACGTCTTTGGGCAGCATGGGCCACTAGAACTGATGGGCAATTAGGTCTCGGGTCTAACGGGCACCCGCGTGACCTGCCAGCTTGGAACTGTGACCCCAGCGAAGGATTCTTCTTCTGTCTGCCAACCATACAAAAGTCTTTCCCGGAGGAATGTCTCTAACCTGCAGAGGGTTAACAGAGTAGATGCAGGAAGGATCGATAATATTCTGTGGGCGACTCCACAGTGTCCTCTTTCTCAAATGACCTAGACAAGGCATCGGCCCTCACATTCTTGTCGGCAGGTCGGTAGTGGAGTTCGAACCGGAACCGTGCAAAAAACAATGACCACCTGGCTTGACAAGGATTCAGCCGTTGAGCCGTCTGTAGGTAGGTCAGGTTCTTGTGGTCCGTGAAGACCAGGACAGGATGGACTGCGCCTTCCAGTAGGTGTCTGCACTCCTGCAGGGCCAGCTTGATGGCCAGTAACTCCCTATCCCCAAATCGAGTAGTTGCGCTCTGCAGAAGAAAACAGCTTGGAGTAGTAACCACATACCACCGTCTTGCCTTTCGAACCCCTCCGGAACAAAAGTGCATCGGCACCAACAGAGGAAGCGTCCACCTCTCATGAAAACTGTAAGGATATATCAGGGTGGTGAAGTATAGAGGCTGACGTGAAGGCCTTTCTTATGGTTTCAAATGCGATTTACGCCTCTGGAGTCCATACCTTGGCATTCATACCCTTCTGTCAAAGAAGAGAAGTTGGGAATGAACAGTCTGTAGTTGGCGAATCCCAGGAAGCGCTGTATGGCCCTTAAGCCTTGGGGACGTGGCCACTTCAGGACAGCCTTGACCTTTTTTAGGGTCCATCTTGAGACCCTGATCGGAGATGATGTAGCCCAGGAAGGGTAGAGACTTCTCTTGGAACATGCACTTCTCCAACTTGGCGTAAAGATGAATCTCCCTTAATCTAAGCAACACCTGGCGGACATGGCCCTGATGAGTCACAAGATCTGGGGAAAAAAATCAAGATATCATCGAGATACACCACAACACAGACATAGAGGAGATCACGAAAAATGTAATTCACAAATTCTTGAAATACTGCGGGAGCGTTACACAGGCTGAAGGGCATGACCAAATATTCGTAGTGTCCATCACGTGTGTTAAATGCAGTCTTCCACTCGTCTCCCTGATGGATCCGGATTAGATTGTAAGCCCCCCGCAGGTCAAGCTTGGAAATTTTTTTCGCCCCCCGTATACGATCAAAGAGCTCCAAAATCAACGGCAAAGGGTACCTGTTCTTCACCGAGATCTGGTTGAGGCCTCGGTAGTCAATGCAGGGTCGAAGGGATCCATCCTTCTTTTTGACAAAGTAAAACCCGGCTCCGGCCGGGGATGAGGACTTTCGTATGAAGCCCCTCTCCAGATTCTCTTTAATGTAGGCCGACATAGACTGGGTCTCTAGCAAGGAGAGAGGGTTTACTCTACCGCGAGGAGGGGACGAATCAGGAACCAAGTCAATAGGACAATCGTATTCTCGATGTGGTGGCAACATCTCTGCCTCCTTTTTGTCGAAGACATCAGCGAACTGAGTGTAACAAGGAGGCAACCCTGTCAATGACTGATACGGAGAAGGCTGGGATGGATGGACATGATCCAGACAGCGGTCTAGACACTTGGGGCCCCACTGGAGAACCTCTCCGGAGTTCCAATCCAGGACTGGGGCGTGAAGACGGAGCCAAGGCAAACCCAGCAGCACGGGGTTGACGGCTTTAGACAGGACATACAGGGAGATGAGCTCAGAATGAAGAGCTCCCACTTGGAGTCTCAATGACTTGGTCACAGACAACACTGGGTCAGGCAAAGGCAGTCCATCTACCGAGGCAATGATCAACGGTCTCTCCAGCAAAACAGTAGGCAATTGAAGAAGATCCACAAGGTCTTGACAGATTAAATTGGCTGCGGAGCCAGAGTCCAGGTAGACAGAGACTGGATGAGGTCTCTCACCAGAGACGATGGTCACAGGAATAAACAGCTTGGAAGAGAGTTCTCTATTAAGTGCAGTAGCGCCCAGGGTTGTCTCTGCAACCAATCCCAGGCATTGGGGGTTTCTTTGGCCTCTGGGAACACAAACGCACGACATGGCCAGCGAGGCCGCAATATAGGCAGAGTCCAGAGGTGCGCCTGCGCTGTTTTTCTTGATCAGACATTTTAAGCCGATCCACCTGCATCGGAACCTCGAACGCAGCAGAAGAACAAGGCAAGAGGGGTTGCTGGATGTTGGGCGCCAGTCTAGGAAGCCGTTTCTCCTGTAGAATCTCTTGGGATCTCTTTCTGAGCCTTATGTCCACACGGATAGCCAGTAGAATCAGGTCATCCAGGGCAGCTGGAAGATCTCGAGCAGCCAGTTCGTCTTTGATCTCAGGCGATAGGCCATGCCAGAAGGATGCTACCAAGGCCTCATTGTTCCAGGACAATTCTCCTGCCAGAGTCCGGAATTTGATGGTGTATTTGCCCACGGAGGCGTCCTCCTGGCGCAGGATAAAGATAGCAGTGGCTGCCGATGAGGCTCGTCCAGGCTCCTCAAATACGGAACAGAACAACCGCACAAACCCCTGGAAGTCTCGGGTCCCTGTCGTTCCAAGATTGGATTCGCCTATGCCAGGGCCTTGCTGGCGAGTAGGGATATAATGAAGGCGATCCTGGCTCCGTCCGAAGGAAATGCTCGGGCGTGCAGAGTGAAATGGATTTGGCATTGATTCAGAAACCCCCTGCACGAACTTGCGTCTCCATGGAACCGAGGTGGTAATGGCAGAGAGAACCGAGAGTCCGAATTGGGGCTGCCAGGAGGTGTAGCAGGAGGGTTGATCGGAGGAGCTTGAATAGGAATGGTGACGGAAGTAACTAGCGCACCTAGATGCTGTGCCATGGTGTCTACTGCCACAAAGAGTTGATCATGTCGTGCTGCAGATCCTGCAGGTCCGCCTGCATGGCTTGGGAGGATGACAGGCTCTTGACTTGGCCAGTGGGGTCCTTGGCCTGAGCGTACTGTCAAGGTGCAGGGTGTGGACCCACTGGGCCGTATCGCGTAGCGGAGTAGCAGCTGGCCAACATGGTACAAAACAATGTCTATAGTTCGGAACGGGTACCTGAGGCAATGTAGACAGTAGCGGAGACACGACTTGACTTTCACAGCAGGTGACACCGTGGGTGCAGCGGAAGACACGACTTGACTTTCACTTGTAGATACGATAGCACGGGATACAGGGTACAGGCAGCAGGAACGGTTAACACTGGGAACTGGAAAACACTGGGAGACCATTTGCAAGACAAACTTAGGTATACAACAACACTCAGGCAGCCATTTGGGCTAATAATTAATGGGTGACAGCTGGATGCGTACTGGCCCTTTAAGGCCGTGCACGCGCGGGCGCGCGCGCCCTGCGGGAATCAGTACGACGACTTGGAAGTGAGTGCTGCCTGGAGGGAGCAGACGCTGTGAAGAGAGATGTCCATGGCCGGGGCCGTCAAGAGGTAAGTCTAAACGACGACCCCCGGCCATAGACGTAACACTCACCCTGTACAGCACAGTGTATGATTATAGACTTGGGGGTACTTTGATTTGATAATTTAGTAATTTAAAAAATATACAAGAAAAATTGCTCCGCTCACCACTCATTAGAAGTAAAGACGCCACATTCCATGATTATTCGATGCACGGGCAAGAGAGCTACGTCGGGAGTAGGTAGAAATCCAAGGAAAAAATGTAGAGGTCCAGCACACGATATGATGTGAAAAAATACAAAACTGTTTATTTAAGTCAAAATTGAAACAAGAAATTAAAAAGCCCAGGAGAGAACGGCTACGCGTTTCCAACTTTTCAGTTCTTAATCATAGCTACTCTCTGATGTTATTCTAGTAATTTGTTGGAGTAGGGGTTACTTGGCTTAGGAACAATAAAAAAACACTACTACAATACCCTACAGTGTAAACTACAGGCAGCTCGCTGCTTCCATTACTTACTGACAGACTGTTATTGTGTATCATCCACTTCAATGTTATCAATAGTAAGAGATTACACCCAACATATCTCATCCCTGTCTGTCACTCATCTCTGACGCCACTGCAGCCCGACAGCATTAACAAACCTTTACATCAATGATGCTTGAAATTAAAGATGGGAGTGACCGGAAAAAATCAATTCATAACCCTCCGTTTCCAAGATAAAATATGTACATTAATAAACTTATGGGAAATGTCAATAGCGAGCGCTGGGGGAATTCCCCGAACACGGCAGCGAGCATGTGCGGAATATTTACATCTAAAATCTAATCCATATGTTTAGAAGGATGACAGACTCATTTATTGTGAAAACAGCGCTGCACGCTTCACTGCGAATAACGGAACACAATTACCCCAGAGAAAGACGCTTTATTATATGCAGCAGCCAAGATTGGCATTTATATAGTAATTAATTTCACCAGGAACCACAGACAAAATTCTACCAAAAACTTCACATTAACACTTCACCAACTACTGAATTGTAACAAATATAAAAAGAAATACAAAGTTACCCAAATTATACCAGTCATAGTCCCAGTGTTATGTCCTCTAAAATAACAGAGATTAATGCCCAGGAAAGTGGAGTGACGCCCACATGAGAAACTTACTACAAGCAGATAAAAAAAAGTGGTAGTTATATTTTTGTATGTAGGTGGCAGTATTAGGGCATACCCAGACGTGGCGGAATTCTTCTGCAACTATCCGCATCAATGCCGCACAGAATCTGCGTTGCAGTAAATTGATGCGGACTGGCCGTTGCGTATTGAGGTGAAAGTACTTCCCTTCTCTGTATCAGTGCAGGATAGAGAGAAGGGACAGCACTTTCCCTAGTGAAAGTAAAATAATTTCATACTTACCCGGCCGTTGTCTTGGTGACGCGTCCCTCTTTCGGCATCCAGCCCGACCTCCCTGGATGACGCGGCAGTCCATGTGACCACTGCAGCCTGTGATTGGCTGCAGCCTGTGATTGGCCTGTGATTGGCTGCAGCCGTCACTTAGACTGAAACGTCATCCCGGGAGGCCGGACTGGAGGAAGAAGCAGGGAGTTCTCAGTAAGTATGAACTTCTATTTTTTTTACAGGTTGCTGTATATTGGGATCGGTAGTCACTGTCCAGGGGGCAGAAACAGTTACTGCCGATCGCTTAACTCTTTCAGCACCCTGGACAGTGACTATTTACTGACGTCGCCTAGCAACGCTCCCGTAATTATGGGTGCACACACGTAGTCACCCGTAATTATGGGAGCCCCATTGACTTCCTCAGTCTGGCTGTAGACCTAGAAATACATAGGTCCAGCCAGAATGAAGAAATGTCATGTTAAAAACCAATACGCATCCGCAGCACACATAACATGTACATGACAGCTGCGGACTTCATTGCGGAATTTTGACTCTCCATTGAAGTCAATGTAGAAATTCCGCAACAAGTTCGCGACACATCCGCAACAACTATTGTATGCTGCGGACACCAAATTCCGCTCCGCAGCCTATGCTACGCAGCGGAATTGTCCGCAACGTGTAAACGAACCCAATCACAAAGCTGTGGAAGGCAATGGAAAAATGTGTACGCTGCGGATTTCCGCTGCGAACTGTCCGCAGCAGAATTCCAGAGCAATTCCGCTACGTGTGGTCATGCCCTTATAGTAGTTATATTCTTGTATATAGGGGGCAGTATTATAGTAGTTATATTCTTGTATATAGGGGCAGTATTATAGTAGTTATATTCTTGTATATAGGGGCAGTATTATAGTAGTTATATTCTTGTTTATAGGGGCAGTATTATAGTAGTTATATTCTTGTATATAGGAGCAGTATTATAGTAGTTATATTCTTGTATATAGGGGGCAGTATTATAGTAGTTATATTCTTGTTTATAGGGGCAGTATTATAGTAGTTATATTCTTGTATATAGGAGCAGTATTATAGTAGTTATATTCTTGTATATAGGGGGCAGTATTATAGTAGTTATATTCTTGTATATAGGAGCAGTATTATAGTAGTTATATTCTTGTATATAGGAGCAGTATTATAGTAGTTATATTCTTGTATATAGGGGGCAGTATTATAGTAGTTATATTCTTGTATATAGGGGGCAGTATTATAGTAGTTATATTCTTGTATATAGGAGGCAGTATTATAGTAGTTATATTCTTGTATATAGGAGCAGTATTATAGTAGTTATATTCTTCTATATAGTAGGCAGTATTATAGTAGCTATATTCTTGTATATAGGGGCAGTATTATAGTAGTTATATTCTTGTATATAGAGGCAGTTTAATATAAGTTATATTCTTGTATACAGGAAGCAGTATTATAGTAGTTATATTCTTGTATATAGGGGCAGTATTATAGTAGTTATATTCTTGTATATAGGGGGCAGTATTATAGCAGTTATACTTGTATATAGGGGCAGTATAATAGTAGTTCTATTCTTGTATATAGGAGCAGTATTATAGTAGTTATATTCTTGTATATAGGGGCAGTATTATAGTAGTTATATTCTTGTATATAGGGGGTAGTATTATAGTAGTTATACTTGCATATAGGGGGCAGTATTATAGTAGTTCTATTCTTGTATATAGGAACAGTATTATAGTAGTTATATTCTTGTATATAGGGGCAGTATTATAGTAGTTATATTCTTGTATATAGGGGCAGTATTATAGCAGTTATACTTGTATATAGGAGCAGTGTTATAGTTATTATATTCTTGTATATAGGGGCAGTATTATAGTAGTTATATTCTTGTATATAGAGGGCAGTATTATAGCAGTTATACTTGTATATAGGGGGCAGTATAATAGTAGTTCTATTCTTGTATATAGGAGCAGTATTATAGTAGTTATATTCTTGTATATAGGGGCAGTATTATAGTAGTTATATTCTTGTATATAGGGGGTAGTATTATAGTAGTTATATTCTTGTATATAGGGAGCAGTATTACAGTAGTTATATTCTTGTACATAGGGGTCAGTATTATAGTAGTTATATTCTTGTATATAGAGGCAGTATTATAGTAGTTATATTCTTGTATATAGGAGCAGTATTATAGTAGCTATATTCTTGTATATAGGGGGCAGTATTATAGTCGTTATATTCTTGTACATAGGGGCAGTATTATAGTCGTTATATTCTTGTATATAGGAGCAGTATTATAGTAGTTATATTCTTGTATATAGGAGCAGTATTATAGTAGATATATTCTTGTATATAGGAGGCAGTATTATAGTAGTTATATTCTTGTATATAGGGGGCAGTATTATAGTAGTTATATTCTTGTATATAGGAGCAGTATTATAGTAGTTATATTCTTGTATATAGGAGCAATATTATAGTAGTTATATTCTTGTATATAGGGGGCAGTATTATAGTAGTTATATTCTTGTATATAGGGGCAGTATTATAGTAGTTATATTATTGTATATAGGAGCAGTATTATAGTAGTTATATTCTTGTATATAGGAGCAGTATTATAGTAGTTATATTCTTGTATATAGGGGCAGTATTATAGTAGTTATATTCTTGTATATAGGAGCAGTATTATAGTAGTTATATTCTTGTATATATGGAGCAGTATTATAGTAGTTATATTCTTGTATGTAGGAGCAGTATTATAGTAGTTATATTCTTGTATATAGGGGGCAGTATTATAGTAGTTACATTCTTGTATATAGGGGGCAGTATTATAGTAGTTATATTCTTGTATATAGGAGCAGTATTATAGTAGTTGTATTCTTGTATATAGGCGGCAGTATTATAGTAGTTATATTCTTGTATATAGAGGCAGTATTATAGTAGTTATATTCTTGTATATAGGAGCAGTATTATAGTAGTTATATTCTTGTATATAGGAGCAATATTATAGTAGTTATATTCTTGTATATAGGGGGCAGTATTATAGTAGTTATATTCTTGTATATAGGGGCAGTATTATAGTAGTTATATTCTTGTATGTAGGAGCAGTATTATAGTAGTTATATTCTTGTATATAGGGGGCAGTATTATAGTAGTTATATTCTTGTATATAGGGGGCAGTATTATAGTAGTTATATTCTTGTATATAGGAGCAGTATTACAGTAGTTATATTCTTGTACATAGGGGTCAGTATAAGGGCATGACCACACATGGCGGAATTCCTCCGCAACTGTCCGCATCAATGCCGCACAGAATCTGCGTTGCAGATTCTGCAGCGGATCTGCACAAAATGTGCAGAAAATTGATGCGGACTGGCCGCTGCGGACTGCAGGAAAAGTGCTTCTCTTCTCCCTATTCAGTGCAGGATAGAGAGAAGGGACAGCACTTTCCCTAGTGAAAGTCAAAGAAATTCATACTTACCGCCCGTTGTCTTGGTGACGCGTCCTTCTTTCGGCATCTGGCCCGACCTCCCTGGATGACGCTCCAGTCCATGTGACCGCTGCAGCCTGTGCTTGGCCTGTGATTGGCTGCAGCCGTCACTTACACTGAAACGTCATCCTGGGAGGCCGGACTGGAGACAGACGCAGGGAGTTCTCGGTAAGTATGAACTTATATGGTTTTTTACAGATACATGTATATTGAGATCGGTAGTCACTGTCCCGGGTGCAGAAACAGTTACTGCCGATCGCGTAACTCTTTCAGCACCCTGGACAGTGACTATTTACAGACGTCTCCTAGCAACGCTCCCGTCATTACGGGAGCCCCATTGACTTCCTCAGTCTGGCTGTAGACCTAGAAATACATAGGTCCAGCCAGAATGAAGAAATGTCATGGTAGTAAAAACAATACGCTCCGCAGCACACATAAGATCTGCGGACTTCATTGCGGAATTTTGACTCTCCATTGAAGTCAATGGAGAAATTCCGCCATGAGTCCGCAACCAGTCCGCCACTGCTCCGCAACAGACAGAGCATGCTGCGGACAACAAATTCCGCTCCGCAGCCTATGCTCCGCAGCGGAATTGTACGCATCGTGTAAACGAACACTGCTAAATTAAAGTGAAAGTCAATGGAGAAACGGCTCCGCTGCGGATTAACGCTGCGGAGTGTCCGCAGCGGAATTTAAGTGAAATTCCGCTATGTGTGAACCCGCCCTTATAGTAGTTATATTCTTGTATATAGAGGCAGTATTATAGTAGTTATATTCTTGTATATAGGAGCAGTATTATAGTAGCTATATTCTTGTATATAGGGGGCAGTATTATAGTCGTTATATTCTTGTACATAGGGGCAGTATTATAGTCGTTATATTCTTGTATATAGGAGCAGTATTATAGTAGTTATATTCTTGTATATAGGAGCAGTATTATAGTAGATATATTCTTGTATATAGGAGGCAGTATTATAGTAGTTATATTCTTGTATATAGGGGGCAGTATTATAGTAGTTATATTCTTGTATATAGGAGCAGTATTATAGTAGTTATATTCTTGTATATAGGAGCAATATTATAGTAGTTATATTCTTGTATATAGGGGGCAGTATTATAGTAGTTATATTCTTGTATATAGGGGCAGTATTATAGTAGTTATATTATTGTATATAGGAGCAGTATTATAGTAGTTATATTCTTGTATATAGGAGCAGTATTATAGTAGTTATATTCTTGTATATAGGGGCAGTATTATAGTAGTTATATTCTTGTATATAGGGGCAGTATTATAGTAGTTATATTCTTGTATATATGGAGCAGTATTATAGTAGTTATATTCTTGTATGTAGGAGCAGTATTATAGTAGTTATATTCTTGTATATAGGGGGCAGTATTATAGTAGTTACATTCTTGTATATAGGGGGCAGTATTATAGTAGTTATATTCTTGTATATAGGAGCAGTATTATAGTAGTTGTATTCTTGTATATAGGCGGCAGTATTATAGTAGTTATATTCTTGTATATAGAGGCAGTATTATAGTAGTTATATTCTTGTATATAGGAGCAGTATTATAGTAGTTATATTCTTGTATATAGGAGCAATATTATAGTAGTTATATTCTTGTATATAGGGGGCAGTATTATAGTAGTTATATTCTTGTATATAGGGGCAGTATTATAGTAGTTATATTCTTGTATGTAGGAGCAGTATTATAGTAGTTATATTCTTGTATATAGGGGGCAGTATTATAGTAGTTATATTCTTGTATATAGGGGGCAGTATTATAGTAGTTATATTCTTGTATATATGAGCAGTATTATAGTAGTTATATTCTTGTATATAGGAGCAGTATTATAGTAGTTATATTCTTGTATATAGGGGCAGTATTATAGTAGCTATATTCTTGTATATAGGGGGCAGTATTATAGTAGTTATATTCTTGTATATAGGGGGCAGTATTATAGTAGTTATATTCTTGTATATAGGGGGCAGTATTATAGTAGTTATATTCTTGTATATATGAGCAGTATTATAGTAGTTATATTCTTGTATATAGGAGCAGTATTATAGTAGTTATATTCTTGTATATAGGGGGCAGTATTATAGTAGTTATATTCTTGTATATAGGAGCTGTATTATACTAGTTATATTCTTGTATATAGGGAGCAGTATTATAGTAGTTATATTCTTGTATATAGGAGGCAGTATTATAGTAGTTATATTTCTGTACATAGGGAGCAGTATTATAGTAGTTATATTCTTGTATATAGGAGGCAGTATTATAGTAGTTATATTCTTGTATATAGGGGGCAGTATTATAGTGGTTATATTCTTTTATATAGGGAGCAGTATTATAGTAGTTATATTCTTGTATATAGGGGGCAGCATTATAGTGTTTATATTCTTGTATATAGGGGGCAGTATTATAGTAGATATATTCTTGTATATAGGGGCAGTATTATAGTAGTTATATTCTTGTATATAGGAGCAGTATTATAGTAGTTATATTCTTGTATATAGGGGGCAGTATTATAGTAGTTATATTCTTGTATATAGGGGGCAGTATTATAGTAGTTATATTCTTGTATATAGGGGCAGTATTATAGTAGTTATATTCTTGTATATAAGGGGCAGTATTATAGTAGTTATATTCTTGTATATAGGAGCAGTATTATAGTAGTTATATTCTTGTATATAGGGGGCAGTATTATAGTAGTTATATTCTTGTATATAGGGGGCAGTATTATGGTAGTTATATTCTTGTATATAGGGGCAGTATTATAGTAGTTATATTCTTGTATATAGGGGCAGTATTATAGTAGTTATATTCTTGTATATAGGGGCAGTATTATAGTAGTTATATTTTCTTACATAGGGAGCAGTATTATAGTAGTTATATTTCTGTACAAAGGGAGCATTATTATGGTAGTTATTTCTTGTATAGATTTTTTTCCTGCGGTGCAGTATAGGAATATTTGCTGCTGTCTTTCATTTCTTCTTTGCTTGTATTTGATTTTCTTTCTCAGCATAGATGTTGCAGCTTCAGAAAGTAGAAAATAAACCTTTACATGTGCGTCTGTTCTGGGTCCAGTACAAGGTATGGGGAAATATATTATTTAACTTTATTTTGTATCAGGCTCCTCGGTGCGTCTCACCGCTCACTGCAATTCATTCATTTTCAGGACTTCTCCATTGTGCTTCACAACATTGATCATTAATTTCCTGCGGGACACATACGTTACTGAGATACTAATGTCAGCAATCGGATAAATGTAAAATATGGGCAACATCACGAGGTCTCTTTTGCGGCGCATCCTGAGCTATAAAATGGTGAAGTTTGCATTTTCATGAGTTTGGTCCTAAATAAATATTATCTGAAGCCGTGGAGTTTCCTGTGCCTCCTACAATCATTCATAGAACTGGACCTGACATCAGAGGTAAATATACAGGCTGCAACATTGTTTCAATCATACTTATTCGCTTTGTACTTTATATTTTTGCTGTTGCTGCGTTGTTGTAGGTCTAGATTAGATATATTCTATTGCATGTAGACTTAAAGAAGTTATCTCATCAAGATAAAGCGCGACAAACAGCTGAAAATAGGCTGTGTGAACATGCCCTAAAACGTAAAAAAATTGTGTGGACCTTAAAGGGGTATTCTCAGCTCAGACAAATATGGAATATCCTCAATCACTTCGATCAGAGTCATCAAAAGAGTCGACAGCCGAGTATGAGACCCCCATTCTCCAGGTAGGTGCGGGTCCGACTTGTGATCTCCATTCAATCTCTGCATATTTGCAGCGACTCTCCCACGGAGTGGGACAGAGATCTATCAGACATAAGTGTCATTGTTTAAAATACCGTTACCCCTTTAAGGCCTCCTTCAGACACAGATTTTTTCTGGCGTTTTTAGTGGCATTTTCGGTGCAACTTTTTTATTTCGTGTCATTATGTAAGTTATTTTTCTGATGTGTTTTAAGTCCTATAAAGAAAAACAACACACCCAGAGCATGCTGGGTTTGAATGCCACTGACCTCAAAATTTACTCAAAAAGGACAGAAAGCAAAATGCAATTGCCTTTTATATTTCGCTACTGTATTTAATGTAACATCTGCCTCACTAAGAAAAATGCATTAAAAAAGCTGTTAAAGACGCCATAACAAACACCACGAAAAGCTCAAAAAATGCAGCAAAACAACTGGCTGTGAACTCAGCCTAAGGGCCCGTCCAGACGTGGCGGAATTGCTGTGGAATTCTCCAGCGGCCGTTTTTTACATTTGTTTCAATACATTTTTAGGCAAGTTAGTTCAGACATTGCGGAAAACTCCGCTGCGGACCATAGGCTGCGGTGCAGAATTTTCCCTCCGCTGCAGCTCATGGCGTTGCGGAAAAGTAGTGGAATTTCACTGCGGATTTCAGCCTTTGCAATGCAAAAACTGAAATCTGTGGCAAGTCCGCTGTGATATCTGCAACGTCTGAATTACCTGTCAAATATGCAAATGTTGCTGCAGATTCGTTGCGTAATTGCCCCAAATCTGCACCAACATTTGCAACAGAAAAACTCTGCCACGTCTGGCCGTGCCCTAAGGGCATGACCACACATGGCGGAATTCCTCCGCAACTGTCCGCATCAATGCCGCACAGAATCTGCGTTGCAGATTCTGCAGCGGATCTGCACAAAATGTGCAGAAAATTGATGCGGACTGGCCGCTGCGGACTGCAGGAAAAGTGCTTCTCTTCTCCCTATTCAGTGCAGGATAGAGAGAAGGGACAGCACTTTCCCTAGTGAAAGTCAAAGAAATTCATACTTACCGCCCGTTGTCTTGGTGACGCGTCCCTCTTTCGGCATCCGGCCCGACCTCCCTGGATGACGCTCCAGTCCATGTGACCGCTGCAGCCTGTGCTTGGCCTGTGATTGGCTGCAGCCGTCACTTACACTGAAACGTCATCCTGGGAGGCCGGACTGGAGACAGACGCAGCGAGTTCTCGGTAAGTATGAACTTATATGTTTTTTTACAGATACATGTATATTGAGATCGGTAGTCACTGTCCCGGGTGCAGAAACAGTTACTGCCGATCGCGTAACTCTTTCAGCACCCTGGACAGTGACTATTTACAGACGTCTCCTAGCAACGCTCCCGTCATTACGGGAGCCCCATTGACTTCCTCAGTCTGGCTGTAGACCTAGAAATACATAGGTCCAGCCAGAATGAAGAAATGTCATGGTAGTACAACCAATACGCTCCGCAGCACACATAAGATCTGCGGACTTCATTGCGGAATTTTGACTCTCCATTGAAGTCAATGGAGAAATTCCGCCATGAGTCCGCAACCAGTCCGCCACTGCTCCGCAACAGACAGAGCATGCTGCGGACACCAAATTCCGCTCCGCAGCCTATGCTCCGCAGCGGAATTGTACGCATCGTGTAAACGAACACTTCTAAATAGAAGTGGAAGTCAATGCAGAAACGGCTCCGCTGCGGATTAACGCTGCGGAGTGTCCGCAGCGGAATTTAAGTGAAATTCCGCTATGTGTGAACCCGCCCTAAGGGGTTACAGAGACAATAAACAGCTAATTTTAGTTCAATGTTGAGAGATTCTGCGTCTCCATGACTTATTTTTCTCTGAAACCTGCGAAATAATTGTAATATTAATACAATGCAGCAAATCTGCAACTTGCACCAAGAATCTTCTGTTGTGAGAATGAATACAATTTGGTTGTAAATCTCTCAGCAAATGTTCACAACATTTCACGTATTAAACTTTCACTTACTCTAATCTGACTAATTACACATCAGTTTTCTGCTCTATTCAATATAGAATTTATTACTAATTTGCATTCACCACCAAGTGACGATTATGTTCTTTCTACCTTGAATGTTGAGTGTTCAGCTCAGGAGAAACATGTGAAGACTTTTAGGGCATGACCACACGTGGCGGATTTCCTCCGCAACTGTCCGCATCAATGGCGCACAGAATCTGCGTTGCAGATTCTGCTGCGGATCTGCACAAAATGTGCAGTAAATTGATGCGGACTAGCTGCTGCGGACTGCGGGAAAAGTGCTTCCCTTCTCCCTATCAGTGCAGGATAGAGAGAAGGGACAGCACTTTCCCTAGTGAAAGTAAACGAATTTCATACTTACCGGCCGTTGTCTTGGTGACGCGTCCCTCTTTCGGCATCCAGCTTGACCTCCCTGGATGACGCGCCAGTCCATGTGACCGCTGCAGCCTGTGCTTGGCCTGTGATTGGCTGCAGCCGTCACTTAGACTGAAACGTCATCCTGGGAGGCCGGACTGGAGACAGAAGCAGAGAGTTCTCGGTAAGTATGAACTTATATTTTTTTACAGGTTGCTGTATATTGGGATCGGTAGTCACTGTCCAGGGTGCAGAAACAGTTACTGCCGATCGCTTAACTCTTTCAGCACCCTGGACAGTGACTATTTACAGACGTCTCCTAGCAACGCTCCCGTCATTACGGGAGCCCCATTGACTTCCTCAGTCTGGCTGTAGACCTAGAAATACATAGGTCCAGCCAGAATGAAGAAATGTCATGGCAAAAAAGCAAGACGCATCCGCAGCACACATAACATGTGCATGACAGCTGCGGACTTCATTGCGGAACTTAGAATCTCCATTGAAGTCAATGGAGAAATTCCGCCATGAGTCCGCAACCAGTCCGCCACTGGTCCGCAACAGACAGAGCATGCTGCGGACACCAAATTCCGCTCCGCAGCCTATGCTCCGCAGCGGAATGTTACGCATCGTCTAAACGAACACTTCTAAATAGAAGTGGAAGTCAATGCAGAAACGGCTCCGCTGCGGATTAACGCTGCGGAGTGTCCGCAGCGGAATTTAAGTGAAATTCCGCCACGTGTGAACCCAGCCTTAGGCCATGTTCAGATGTAGCAGAATTTTTCCGCTGCAAATGTTGGTGCAGATTTGGGGCAATTACGCAACGAATCTGCAGCAACATTTGCATATTTGACAGGTAATTCAGACGTTGCAGATATCACAGCGGACTTGCCACAGATTTCAGTTTTTGCATTGCAAAGGCTGAAATCCGCAGCGAGATTCCGCTTCTTCTCCGCAACAGACAGTGCATGCTGGGAGGGAAAATTCTGCACCGCAGCCTATGGTCCGCAGCGAAGTTTTCCGCAATGTCTGAACTAACTTTCCTAAAAATGTATAGAAACAAATGTAAAAAACGGCTGCTGCAGAATTCCACTGCGGACTGTCCACAGCGCAATTCAACAGCAATTCCGCCATGTGTGAATGTGCCCTTAATTGCTTTATGAAAAGTTGAATCTAAAGCTATAAATAAAAAAGTTAAATCAGAAGGAAAAACAAAGAAACAAATAGAACAAAACATATTCAGTGTGATCTGGAAAGAGCATCACCATTATGTACCAGAAGATACCCAGGTTATACCAGCATGCTCCATATCACTATATACAAGACGATGTATAACTTATACCAGCTGTACATATATAATTATATACAGAAGATACCCAGGTTATACCAGCATGGTCTATATCACTATATACAGGAAGATGTATAACTTATACCAGCTGTACATATATAATTATATACAGAAGATACCCAGGTTATACCAGCATGGTCTATATCACTATATACAGGAAGATGTATAACTTATACCAGCTGTACATATATAATTATATACAGAAGATACCCAGGTTATACCAGCATGCTCCATATCACTATATACAAGAAGATGTATAACTTATACCAGCTGTACATATATAATTACATACAGAAGATACCCAGGTTATACCAGCATGCTCCATATCACTGTATACAAGAAGATGTATAACTTATACTAGCTGTACATATATAATTATATACAGAAGATACCCAGGTTACACCAGCATGCTCCATATCACTATATACAAGACGATGTATAACTTATACCAGCTGTACATATATAATTATATACAGAAGATACCCAGGTTATACCAGCATGCTCCATATCACTATATACAAGAAGATGTATAACTTATACCAGCTGTACATATATAATTATATACAGAAGATACCCAGGTTACACCAGCATGCTCCATATCACTATATACAAGACGATGTATAACTTATACCAGCTGTACATATATAATTATATACAGAAGATACCCAGGTTATACCAGCATGCTCCATATCACTATATACAAGACGATGTATAACTTATACCAGCTGTACATATATAATTATATACAGAAGATACCCATGTTATACCAGCATGCTCCATATCACTGTATACAAGAAGATGTATAACTTATACCAACTGTACATATATAATTATATACATAATATACCCAGGTTACACCAGCATGCTCCATATCACTATATACAAGAAGATGTATAACTTATACCAGCTGTACATATATAATTATATACAGAAGATACCCAGGTTATACCAACATGCTCCATATCACTATATACAAGACGATGTATAACTTATACCAGCTGTACATATATAATTATATACAGAAGATACCCAGGTTATACCAGCATGCTCCATATCACTATATACAAGAAGATGTATAACTTATACCAGCTGTACATATATAATTATATACAGAAGATACCCAGGTTATACCAGCATGCTCCATATCACTATATACAAGAAGATGTATAACTTATACCAGCTGTACATATATAATTATATACAGAAGATACCCAGGTTATACCAGCATGCTACATATCACTATATACAGGAAGATGTATAACTTATACCAGCTGTACATATATAATTATATACAGAAGATACCCAGGTTATACCAGCATGCTCCATATCACTATATACAAGAAGATGTATAACTTATACCAGCTGTACATATATAATTATATACAGAAGATACCCAGGTTATACCAGCATGCTCCATATCACTATATACAAGAAGATGTATAACTTATACCAGCTGTACATATATAATTATATACAGAAGATACCCGGGTTATACCAGCATGCTCCATATCACTGTATACAAGAAGATGTATAACTTATACCAGCTGTACATATATAATTATATACAGAAGATACCCAGGTTATACCAGCATGCTACATATCACTATATACAGGAAGATGTATAACTTATACCAGCTGTACATATATAATTATATACAGAAGATACCCAGGTTATACCAGCATGCTCCATATCACTATATACAAGAAGATGTATAACTTATACCAGCTGTACATATATAATTATATACAGAAGATACCCAGGTTATACCAGCATGTTCCATATCACTATATACAGGAAGATGTATAACTTATATCAGCTGTACATATATAATTATATACAGAAGATACCCAGGTTATAACAGCATGCTCCATATCACTGTATACAAGAAGATGTATAACTTATACCAGCTGTATATATATAATTATATACAGAAGATACCCAGGTTATACCAGCGTGCTCCATATCACTATATACAAGAAGATGTATAACTTATACCAGCTGTACATATATAATTATATACAGAAGATACCCAGGTTACACCAGCATGCTCCATATCACTATATACAAGAAGATGTATAACTTATAGCAGCTGCACATATATAATTATATACAGAAGATACCCAGGTTACACCAGCATGCTCCATATCACTATATACAAGAAGATGTATAACTTATAGCAGCTGCACATATATAATTATATACAGAAGATACCCAGGTTATACCAGCATGCTCCATATTACTATATAAAAGAAGATGTGTAACTTATACCAGCTGTACACATATAATTATATACAGAAGATACCCAGGTTATACCAGGATGCTCCATATCACTATATACAAGAAGATGTATAACTTATACCAGCTGTACATATATAATTATATACAGAAGATACCCAGGTTATACCAGCATGCTCCATATCACTATATACAAGATGTATAACTTATACCAGCTGTACATATATAATTATATACAGAATATACCCAGGTTATACCAGCATGCTCCATATCACTATATACAAGAAGATGTATAACTTATACCAGCTGTACATATATAATTATATACAGAAGATACCCAGGTTATACCAGCATGTTCCATATCACTATATACAGGAAGATGTATAACTTATATCAGCTGTACATATATAATTATATACAGAAGATACCCAGGTTATACCAGCATGCTCCATATTACTATATACAAGAAGATGTGTAACTTATACCAGCTGTACATATATAATTATATACAGAAGATACCCAGGTTATACCAGCATGCTCCATATCACTATATACAAGAAGATGTATAACTTATACCAGCTGTACATATATAATTATATACAGAAGATACCCAGGTTATACCAGCATGCTCCATATCACTATATACAAGATGTATAACTTATAGCAGCTGTACATATATAATTATATACAGAATATACCCAGGTTATACCAGCATGCTCCATATCACTATATACAAGAAGATGTATAACTTATACCAGCTGTACATATATAATTATATACAGAAGATACCCAGGTTATACCAGCATGTTCCATATCACTATATACAGGAAGATGTATAACTTATATCAGCTGTACATATATAATTATATACAGAAGATACCCAGGTTATACCAGCATGCTCCATATTACTATATACAAGAAGATGTGTAACTTATACCAGCTGTACATATATAATTATATACAGAAGATACCCAGGTTATACCAGCATGCTCCATATCACTATATACAAGAAGATGTATAACTTACACCAGCTGTACATATATAATTATATACAGAAGATACCCAGGTTATACCAGCATGCTACATATCACTATATACAGGAAGATGTATAACTTATACCAGCTGTACATATATAATTATATACAGAAGATACCCAGGTTATACCAGCATGCTCCATATCACTATATACAAGAAGATGTATAACTTACACCAGCTGTACATATATAATTATATACAGGAGATACCCAGGTTATACCAGCATGCTCCATATCACTATATACAAGAAGATGTATAACTTATACCAGCTGTACATATATAATTATATACAGAAAATACCAAGGTTATACCAGCATGCTCCATATCACTATATACAAGAAGATGTATAACTTATACCAGCTGTACATGTATAATTATATACAGGAGATACCCAGGTTATACCAGCATGCTGCATATCACTATATACCAGAAGATGTATAACTTATACCAACTGTACATATATAATTATATACAGAAGATGCCCAGGTTATACCAGCATGCTCCATATCACTATATACAAGAAGGTGTATAACTTATACCAGCTGTACATATATAATTATATACAGAAGATACCCAGGTTATACCAGCATGCTCCATATCACTATATACAGGAAGATGTATAACTTATACCAGCTGAACATATATATAATTATATACAGGAGATACCCAGGTTATACCAGCATGCTCCATATCACTATATACAGGAAGATGTATAGCTTATACCAGCTGTACATATATAATTATATACAGAAGATACCCAGGTTATACCAGCATGCTCCATATCACTATATACAAGAAGATGTATAACTTATACCAGCTGTACATATATATAATTATATACAGGAGATACCCAGGTCATACCAGCATGCTCCATATCACTATATACAGGAAGATGTATAGCTTATACCAGCTGTACATATATAATTATATACAGAAGATACCCAGGTTATACCAGCATGCTCTATATCACTATATACAAGAAGATGTATAACTTATACTAGCTGTACCTATATAATTATATACAGAAGATACCCAGGTTATACCAGCATGCTCTATATCACTATATACAAGAAGATATATAACATACCAGCTGTACATATATAATTATATACAGAAGATACCCAGGTTATACCAGCATGCTCCATATCACTATATACAAGAAGATGTATAAATTATACCAGCTGTACATATATAATTATATACAGAAGATACCCAGGTTATACCAGCATGCTCCATATCACTATATACAAGAAGATGTATAACTTATACCAGCTGTACATATATAATTATATACAGAAGATACCCAGGTTATACCAGCATGCTCCATATCACTATATACAGGAAGATGTATAACTTATACCAGCTGTACATATATAATTATATACAGAAGATACCCAGGTTATAACAGCATGCTCCATATCACTATATACAAGAAGATGTATAACTTATACCAGCTGTACATATATAATTATATACAGAAGATACCCAGGTTATACCAGCATGCTCCATATCACTGTATACAAGAAGATGTATAACTTATAACAGCTGTACATATATAATTATATATAGAATATACCCAGGTTATACCAGCATGCTCCATATCACTATATACAAGAAGATGTGTAAGTTATACCAGCTGTACATATATAATTATATACAGAAGATACCCAGGTTATACCAGCATGCTCCATATCACTATATACAAGAAGATGTATAACTTATACCAGCTGTACATATATAATTATATACAGAAGATACCCAGGTTATACCAGCATGCTCCATATCACTATATACAAGAAGATGTATAACTTATACCAGCAGTACATATATAATTATATACAGAAGATGCCCAGGTTATACCAGCATGCTCCATATCACTATATACAGGAAGATGTATAACTTATACCAGCTGTACATATATAATTATATACAGAAGATACCCAGGTTATACCAGCATGCTCCATATCTCTATATGCAAGAAGGTGTATAACTTATACCAGCTGTACATATATAATTATATACAGAAGATACCCAGGTTATACCAGCATGCTCCATATCACTATATACAAGAAGATGTGTAACTTATACCAGCTGTACATAGATAATTATATACAGAAGATACCCAGGTTATACCAGCATGCTCCATATCACTATATACAGGAAGATGTATAACTTATACCAGCTGTACATATATAATTATATACAGAAGATACCCAGGTTATACCAGCATGCTCCATATCTCTATATGCAAGAAGGTGTATAACTTATACCAGCTGTACATATATAATTATATACAGAAGATACCCAGGTTATACCAGCATGCTCCATATCACTATATACAAGAAGATGTGTAACTTATACCAGCTGTACATATATAATTGTATACAGAAGATACCCAGGTTATACCAGCATACTCCATATCACTATATACAAGAAGATGTATAACTTATACCAGCTGTACATATATAATTATATACAGAAGATACCCAGGTTATACCAGCACGCTCCATATCACTATATACAGGAAGATGTATAACTTATACCAGCTGTACATATATAATTATATACAGAAGATACCCAGGTTATACCAGCATGCTCCATATCACTATATACAGGAAGATGTATAACTTATACCAGCTGTACATATATAATTATATACAGAAGATACCCAGGTTATACCAGCATGCTCCATATCTCTATATGCAAGAAGGTGTATAACTTATACCAGCTGTACATATATAATTATATACAGAAGATACCCAGGTTATACCAGCATGCTCCATATCACTATATACAAGAAGATGTGTAACTTATACCAGCTGTACATATATAATTATATACAGAAGATACCCAGGTTATACCAGCATACTCCATATCACTATATACAAGAAGATGTATAACTTATACCAGCTGTACATATATAATTATATACAGAATATACCCAGGTTATACCAGCATGCTCCATATCACTGTATACAAGAAGATGTATAACTTATACCAGCTGTACATATATAATTATATACAGAAGATACCCAGGTTATACCAGCATGCTCCATATCACTATATACAAGAATATGTATAACTTATACCAGCTGTACATATATAATTATATACAGGAGATACCCAGGTTATACCAGCATGCTCCATATCACTATATACAAGAAGGTGTATAACTTATACCAGCTGTACATATATAATTATATACAGAAGATACCCAGGTTATACCAGCGTGCTCCATATCACTATATACAGGAAGATGTATAACTTATACCAGCTGTACATATATAATTATATACAGAAGATACCCAGGTTATACCAGCATGCTCCATATCACTATATACAGGAAGATGTATAACTTATACCAGCTGTACATATATAATTATATACAGAAGATACCCAGGTTATACCAGCATGCTCCATATCACTATATACAAGACGATGTATAACTTATACCAGCTGTACATATATAATTATATACAGGAGATACCCAGGTTATACCAGCATGCTCCATATCACTATATACAAGAAGGTGTATAACTTATACCAGCTGTACATATATAATTATATACAGAAGATACCCAGGTTATTCCAGCGTGCTCCATATCACTATATACAGGAAGATGTATAACTTATACCAGCTGTACATATATAATTATATACAGAAGATACCCAGGTTATACCAGCATGCTCCATATCACTATATACAGGAAGATGTATAACTTATACCAGCTGTACATATATAATTATATACAGAAGATACCCAGGTTATACCAGCATGCTCCATATCACTATATACAAGACGATGTATAACTTATACCAGCTGTACATATATAATTATATACAGAAGATACCCAGGTTATACCAGCATGCTCCATATCACTATATACAGGAGATACCCAGGTTATAGCAGCTGTTCATATATAGTTATACACAGGAGATACCCAGGTTATACCAACATGCTCCATATCACTATATACAGGAAGATGTATAACTTATACCAGCTGTACATATATAATTATATACAGAAGATACCCAGGTTATACCAGCATGCTCCATATCACTATATACAAGACGATGTATAACTTATACCAGCTGTACATATATAATTATATACAGAAGATACCCAGGTTATACCAGCATGCTCCATATCACTATATACAAGAAGATGTATAACTTATACCAGCTGTACATATATAATTATATACAGGAGATACCCAGGTTATACCAGCATGCTCCATATCACTATATACAGGAGATACCCAGGTTATAGCAGCTGTTCATATATAGTTATACACAGGAGATACCCAGGTTATACCAACATGCTCCATATCACTGTATACTGTAAGTTATCCCAGCTGTACATATGGAGTCAGCTATGACTATCGTGTCTTTTTCTTTTTTTATGGAAGCCGCTCGGTGGTGTTGATAATCCGTTGATGGTAGAGGTCATTTCCGCTCGCCCCCACCAGATCATCTGACCACTATCCGTCTTCCATTATATAATAAATTATTTTTCGTAGTTAGCGGCCTTATGTTTTCATTGTAGTCTCCATATCATTTAAATGCAGGAAACATCCCTAAAAGTTTTCTTTGACCTTTCCGTGGGTGTTATAGATGAGCGGGGGATGGGGGGGTCCTCGTTTAGTGCTCATTACAATAGTACGCTCAATCACTGTCTCCCGCACGGCGGGGTTTAATAGGCTCTCATTCATACAGGTATTTCCACTCGGTGACAGGCATGATTAAGGATGGTTTTAATTATAACAACATGGTGGGTGAGGATATTGTCATTTACTATGTGGAACATTCATTGTCTCCTTCAGATGTGTCTGGAATTCTTGGCTTTGTGGTGTAGAATCAGGGAACAAGCAGCAGAATCTGAAGAGACTCTTCACAAGATACAATGTGTCCTACTTGAGGAGCTCTATGTATTGTACGAGGTTCATTCTGATTTATAAAGAGACTGAG
Organism: Rhinoderma darwinii; assembly: GCF_050947455.1. Classification (NCBI taxonomy): domain Eukaryota; kingdom Metazoa; phylum Chordata; class Amphibia; order Anura; family Rhinodermatidae; genus Rhinoderma; species Rhinoderma darwinii. Next base: position 5,542,552 of record NC_134692.1, read on the forward strand.
AAGAATGTGGTGATATGAGGGACAAGGTCGCCGTCAGCCGCGGATGATTGGAAGCTTTGTGTCCCGTCACGTAATACCCCACCTTCCTTTATCTCCACGTGGGTGCAGGTCATGGGCAGCTTCAAGGACAACAAAACAAGGGTTGATAATATGCAGCTGGTTGAGAGGATCATGTAGGGCTCTATTCACACGACAGGGTCAGAGTGTCGGCTGAGAAAAAACGGCCGTTTTTGCTCGACCATTTTGATTCCGTTCCGTTTCTGTTCTGGGCCTTGTTTCCGTTTTTAACGGACGATTTTGACCTGTTTTGCATCCGTTTTTTCCCTGTCCGTTTTAAAAATGGATGAATTTAATTTGTACATTTTTTGCAAGACACTGCCCTCTGTAGATACTGCCTCGTTCCACCTGTAGGTAGTGCCACACAGCCCCCTGTAGGTCGTGCCACACAGCCCCCTGTAGGTAGTGCCACACAGCCCCCTGTAGGTCGTGCCACACAGCCCCCTGTAGGTAGTGCCACACAGCCCCCTGTAGGTTGTGCCACACAGCCCCCTGTAGGTTGTGCCACACAGCCCCCTGTAGGTAGTCCCACACAGCCCCCTGTAGGTCGTGCCACACAGCCTGCTGTAGGTCGTGCCACACAGCCCCCTGCAGGTAGTGCCACACAGCCCCCTGTAGGACGTGCCGCACAGCCCCCTGTAGGTCGTGCCACACAGCCCCCTGTAGGTCGTGCCACACAGCCCCCTGTAGGTCGTGCCACACAGCCCCCTGTAGGTCGTGCCACACAGCCCCCTGCAGGTAGTGCCACACAGCCCCCTGTAGGTCGTGCCACACAGCCCCCTGTAGGTAGTGCCACGGACCCCTTGTAGGTAGTGCCACACAGCCCCCTGTAGGTAGTGCCACACAGCCCCCTGTAGGTAGTGCCACACAGCCCCCTGTAGGTAGTGCCACACAGCCCCCTGTAGGTAGTGCCACACAGCCCTGTGCTCCATTCATTCTCTATGGCAGCGCCGGATAAAGCCGAACACTGCACTGGCCTATCTCCGGCGCTCCCATAGAGAATGAATGAGCGACCTGCTGCTCGGTTTAAACTTGGGGTTCGGACAACTCCGGGCTCCCTGTTCTCGTAAACGGTGGGGGTTCAAGCTGTCGGACACCTACCGATCAGGAAGTTACCCCTTACCCTATGGATAGGGGGTAACTCGTTTTAACCGGAATACCCCTTAACAAGGTATATGACAGCCGAGCCTAACATAGTGCCAGCGCGGTTGTTGGCCGCGTCGCGACCGTGTCAGGGCCGCTCTATGTGTCCTTTACCCTTAGGGCAGGATAAATATTTAGCCTCTGGATGTAATAAAGCATGTTCCCAGTGACTGACAGCAAGCAGAGCTCTTGAAATGGATGAGTAATTTACATAAGGGTATGTTCAAACGCTAGCTGGCTTTTACGGCTGAAATGACAGACTGTTTTCAGAAGAAAACAGCTGCGTCGTTTCAGCCGTAAATGCTCCTCCTCGTAATATATAGGAGGCGTCTGTGACGCTCGTATATCTTGAGCTGCTCTTCATTGAGTTCAATGAAGAACAGCTCAAATTACGTTGCAAAGAAGTGTCCTGCACTTCTTTGCTGAGGCAGTGAATTTACGCGTCGTCATTTGACAGCTGTCAAACGACGACGCGTAAATTACAGGTCGTCGGCACAATACGTCGGCAAACCCATTCAAATGAATGGGCAGATGTTTGCCGAGGTACTGGAGATGTATTTTCAGGCGTAAAACGAGGCATAATACGCCTCGTTTACGCCTGAAAATAGGTCGTGTGAACCCAGCCTAAGGGTATGTTCACACGAGGGCGTCCGTAACGGCTGAAATTACGGGGATGTTTCAGCCTGAAAACATCCCCGTAATTTCAGCCGTACCGGCATGTGCAGGCGCTTGAACGCCGCGTCAATTACGGACGTAATTGGCGCTGCTATTCATTGGAGTCAATGAATAACGGCTCCAATTATGGCCAAAGAAGTGACAGGTCACTTCTTTGACGCGGGCGTCTATTTACGCGCCGTCATTTGACAGCGGTGCGTAAATTACGCCTCGTGTGAACAGACAAACGTCTGCCCATTGCTTTCAGTGGGCAGATGATTGTCAGCGCTATTGAGGCGCTATTTTCGGACGTAATTCGGGGCAAAAACGCCCGAATTACGTCCGTAAATAGGCCGTGTGAACATACCCTAAGGGTTCACCTTATTAGAATCCCGCTGCGCTGCAGATAATGTTGCTTTACGTATCTTGCATTGGTCTAGAGCTGATTCTCCCCCGTACTGCAGACATCTGCACTGAGATCGCACTCATCCCTAGAGCTGAGGCAGGAGCCTAAGGGCCTTTTACACGTGGAGAAAAATAATCGTATATATTTGAGGTTTTTCTATTTCGTATAAGATCGCTTGTCTCTCCTCCTGTGACCATTCGCCAAAAGATTTTATCAACGTCGACTAGTGAACAATTTCCCTAATTGCAATGTTTTCACTGACCAATGATTGTGAACTTTCCATATTATGATATTTTACACGATAACCTCCCCGGGTAAAATATCCTTAGCTTACAATGCCTCCTGTAATCACTACATCTCCCACAATGCAAATCAGCAGAGAATGCTTTGTGGAAACACTGAACCAGCAGGGGGCAGAAGTGAGCTGTGAGGAATCCAGTAAAGCTATGAATGCAGCTGTGGAGGTGACTGGAGTATAATGATGTAACTCAAGGTCAGTACAAGAGAAGTGAAGCAAAGGATTGGATTTTACACTGTGGACTCGAGTCTGGAGCTGTGATTGAAGTGGACATGAGGGGGTTAAAGCATTAAAATGAACAAGTAGAGTTCCCACATCATGACCCCCTGTTATCATGCGATGTGCACAGAAGTTACCGGATTCTCATCTGTCAGGTGCTGAAAGCCGCATAAGGCTCCTGCCATTCGATGTGTCGCGTCCTCACGTTGCGATCCTTCCTGTGTGACTTTTGGGCTGAGGCCATTGGTCTATGAAATTGGACCAAGGCTGCAGTTCTGTAACCTTGAGAGAAGTCGCATTGTGTCCTTGTGTGTCAGCCGCAGACGCGTCAGATGTCAGATTTCCCATCCAGGAACTGACTGCGGTTCTGCAGCTCAGACATTTACGTCTGGATATGAATATATTATCACCAGATTTGTTTCATGCGTTTTTCAGTTCAGAGTTCCCATCACAACATCTGTCGCGGCATGTGACAGCGGCTTCTACCAGGCGCAATTAACAGCTCGGCTGCGTATCGCACCTGACGCTATTGTCATCACGTGTGATGTTCTCTTCGTTTGCCACGTGCCACGTTTAAATACGGATCTCATTAAAAGTAGCGAGACGTCAAGCGGCTCCGCGCCGATATTCTCCTGAAATCATGTCCTGACCTGATCAGACTGATCGCGCTCGGAGTCACAGATCGGATTGTTCTTTATTATGATTAACATTAGAATATTGTTGTTATATGATCAATGTGTCAAATTCTAAAGTGTCCGAGTGGATCGTACCAAGAGAAAGACGGGAAGTTACAGGAAAACGACATTCAAATATGAGCCTTTCTCCTTCCTTCCTTCCTTCTTTCCTTCCTTCCTTCCTTCCTTCCTTCTTTCCTTCCTTCCTTCCTTCCTTCTTTCCTTCCTTCCTTCCTTCCTTCCTTCCTTCTTTCCTTCCTTCCTTCCTTCCTTTCTCTTTCTTTCATTCTTTCTTTCTTTTCCTTTCCCTTCCTTCCGTCCAGACGTTCCAATAAGAGGTCAGTTCCAGGTGAGCTTTGCTTTCTTTGTCTATCCAATGTTTCTTGTTACCCTGAACGTTTCTTGTTTACCCATACAGAACCCATTGCAAATCCCCAGATTCTAGAAGTTTCAAGACTACCCAGCTTTAATTAGTATACAAGTGCAATTATTGTCAGCAGGTGTGTGTAATACTCGGAGCTCTTAGGCGGGATTCACACGACCGGGTCGCGTCCGAGCCCGAGTGCCGGCCGGTAAAATCGGCCATTCTGCCCGGCCGGTTTGCATAAAGTTATGCATCCGTGCCGGGCCGGGCAGATCCGGACAGTGACATCAGCGGCAACTCCTGAAGGGGAATCCCCATGTGTTCGGGGATTCCGCTTCAGGAGTTTCCCCTGATGTCACTGCCCAGATATGGACAGAGACATCAAGCGCTCTGTCCAAGAGCGGAATCCCCGAACACACGGGGATTCCGCTCCTTCAAGGAGCTAAAGTGCGGCTAGCACATAGCAGAGCGGGGAGATACCTCCCCGCTCTGCTATAGTGGCGTCGCTACAGTAGTAGCAGAAGCAGCAGCAGCTGCTGCAGCTGCTAGCGGCGCCATCAAAGGTGTCGCCGGGCCAGGGCGCTTTTAAAACAAGCAGGAGAAGGGAGCCAGCGCAGCGCTCCCTTCCACCTGCTGTACACCCCGGCCCTGCCACACCGTGTACAGCGATGCCATTCGTCAGAATGGCATCAACTCCTCCTCCTCACATGCACTCTGCACTGTGAGTAAGAGGAGGAGATAGAGCGCAAGCTCCGGAAAACCCGGCCATCACTCGGAACACATTCCGGTGATGGCCGGGTATTACCCGGCCCCATAGACTTCTATGGGAGCCGGGCGGCCGGGTACCCGGGCGAAAATAGAGCATGTCCTATTTTTTGACGGGCGGTTTTCCAGGCCGTCAAAAAATCGGTCGTGTGAATAGCCCCATTAGGGGTCTATTATTCCTAATGCAGCCGGGTGCCGGCCGATTTATGAACGGCCGGCACCCGGCCGGGATACCCTGCCGTGTGAATGAGGCCTTAGTCAGGAATTCCATCCTCGTTCTTAGTACATCATTGCAAAAACTAAAACTGAAGCCAAAGTGGCAGAATCACCTAACGGCATGTTCACAAGTGGCAGAGTTTTTCCGCTGCAAATGTTGGTGCAGATTTGGGGCAATTACGCAACGAATCTGCAGCATCATTTGCATATTTGACAGGTAATTCAGACGTTGCAGATATCACAGCGGACTTGCCACAGATTTCAGTTTTTGCATTGCAAAGGCTGAAATCCGCAGTGAAATTCCGCTTCTTCTCCGCAACGTCATGAGCTGCAGTGGAGGGAAAATTCTGCACCACAGCCTATGGTCCGCAGCGGAGTTTTCCGCAATGTCTGAACTAACTTGCCTCAAAATGTATTGAAACAAATGTAAAAAACGGCTTCTGGAGAATTCCACTGCGGACTGTCCTAAAATGATTCTTTACCTACACCTCTTTCTCTTCCTTCCTTTCCTCCACCCGTATCCCTCCCTCATCCCTCCCTCCTTCTTTCCTACCAGAAAGGTCTTAAGAATAGAAATGATATTGATCTATAGAATATACATCACCATTACGTGCTTACCTTCAGGCCGCGCTCACTCTCCTCGGCCTCTCGTGTTTGTGATTTTTGCTTTTTCTGTCCCTGTTTTCATCCATGGAAAGAGGCGCTTTTAAGGCATTTGCTTTGCTATTTCCAGCTCATCCACATTCCAGCCAAATGGCCGTGAAGTGAATACAAGCAAAATGAGAGAGCATGTTAAGAGGATGCGAGAGCTGTTTACAAGAGGCAGTGGAATCAGTTCTACAAAGCCTGGCGGGCCGCGATATCAGCCGCAATCAAGAGCTGCACTCCAGAGCTGATAAATAGAGTTGTGCCGTGTACCAGGGGTAGGACTCTGCAGAGCGACTTCATATTAAAAAAACATTTCTCTAATAACTTAGGGCATGTTCACACGTGGCGGAATTGCTGTGGAATTCCGCTGCGGACAGTCCGCACTGGAAATGCGCAGCAGACAGTCTGTCCAATGGTTTCCACACCTTTTTAGTTATCTTCGTGCAGACGTTGCGGAAAACTCCGCTGCGGACCATAGGCTGCGGTGCAGAATTTGGTGTCCGCAGCATACACTGACCGTTGCGGACTTGTGGCGGAATTTCTCCATTGACTTCAATGGAGTTGAAAAATTACGCAATGAAATCCGCAGATGTGACGTGTGTTGCGTTGCGGATTGGTTTCACGAACAGGATATTTCTTCATTCTGGCTGGACCTATGTGTTTCTAGGTCTACACCCAGCATGATATGGAATGTTTTAAAAGATGGCAGGATGTGATCTTCACCTGAATACGCAACGGATAAACCGCAGTAATTTACTGCACATTTTAGGCAAATCCGCAACGGAATCTGCAACGCAGATTATGTGCGGCATTGATGCGGACAGTGTCTGCAGAAATACGCCACGTCTGGCCATGCCTTTAGGCATCATTTACACAAGCGTAATATACGCGCGTGCGACGCGCATCGTACGCACTTATATTAGTCTATGGGGCAGTGCAGACAGTGCGTGAATTTTGCGCAGCGCGAGTGGGTTGCGTAAAACTCACGACATGTCCTTTCTTTGTGCGCTGTTCGCGCATCACGCACCCATTGAAGTCAATGTGTGCGTGAAAACCACGCAGGTCGCACGGAAGCACTTCCGTGCGAACTGCGTGATTCGCGCAACAGCTGTCAAAAGGATGAATGTAAACAGAAAAGCACCACGTGCTTTTCTGTTTACAAACATCCAAACGGAGCGTCATAATGATGGCGGCTGCGCGAAAATCACACAGCCGAGCATCATACACTGATGACACACGCAGCTGTTATGTACATTTTGCGCACGCAAAACGCAACGTTTTTTGCGTGCGCAAAACGCACACGCTCATGTAAATCAGGCCTTATTGTGTAAAGTCTTTCAATATTCTATTCAGCCATTTCTGAAGTCACTGACAGAGGAAGGTTCACGGTTCTCCAAAAGCACAGAGTATTTAAGAAGAGTGTGCTAATCTTGTTGATGCATTTGATTATATCAGTGCTGTAAAAATAAGTCTACACTGAGGCCAAGCTGGTGGGCAACGGAGCCTGAAAGTTCAAGCCAGATGATATATATACTGAGGGCACCGTGTAGGAGTAACTGCAGTATTATATTATGTGTATTGGTGGTAACACTGTCTAGTTGGTCGCTACTTTTTGTTTTTAAGGTTGAAGTCGATAGTTTTATGGAAACAATGGAGCAATGTGAATTATGACATAGATTTGTTTCATCTTTGTTCCCACTGACAATCATGAAACACAGAAATGGGACTTTAGGTGGGAAATCTGATGACAACGTGTGTGAGTCTCTTTAGTCCGTTCTCCTCCTCTCGGTGTATTAGGACCAGATTACACATGACTGAGTCAGATACAATGTTGCAGATCTGTTTATAAATAGAAGATACAATGTAATCGCTGCCGGATATTTTCCTATATGAGAAGTTGCGCCACATTTGGGCTAATTGCAGTGAATTTCATCGATCTCTGGACTTCATTTCCTCTTCATGTTTTCTCTCTCCATGTAAAATGCATTTGCTTTGGACGAGGGCCGGCTATTATATATCTAACAGGCCTGTAAGAAACATCATTATCCTGATTATTCCTCCTCTGCCAAATTCTTGTGTGTTTTGCAGATCGGCGGCGATTAGGCTTCTCTAAAAGCCGGTGCAGCAGCAGGGAGTGCCCATTCTCTGCATTACAATATATAATTACCTCAATAAGCCCCATTAAGAGCCGCGAGTCCACCGGCAGCGGGCAGAGCCCGGCATTAACTTCACATTTACCGGTAACGCAGTGTGGACAGGAGGACAATGTTCCCAACTTTCTCCAAATTACAAATAGACGCAGTTCATGGAAAGATCCGGAGATTGCGGGAAGAAATATCATGTTAAGCATCTGCTGCTCATATAAACACTGAATAGGAAGAACATGAAGTTTATCTGCAAATTCTGATGTCATGGACCTGTTATCGGAACCACTGTAAATGCCACTATAATGGGGGTACTGTAGATGGCACTATTATGGGGTACTGGGGATAACACTTTAATGGGGGTACTGTAGATGCCAATGTTATGGGGGTACTGTGAATAACACTGTAATGGGGTACTGTAGATGCCAATGTTATGGGGGTACTGTGAATAACACTGTAATGGGGTACTGTAGATGCCAATGTTATGGGGGTGCTGTGGTTTTCACTGTAATGGGGGTACTGTAGATTGCACTATTATGGGGGTACTGTAGATGCCACTGTTATAAGTGACATTGTGGATAATAACTAATATAAGGCAGTGTGGGTGGCACGATTATGGCACTGTAGTTGCTACTGATATGCGGGCAACTATGAATTGCAATTCTAACTGAGGGCACTGATGATACATTGTTATGGGGGAAGTATGGATGCCACTGTTTTGAGGGACATTGTGGATAATATTGCAAATGGAGGTCACTACAGATAGCATTGTTATGAGGGTGAATGACACTATTATGGGGGCACTGTATTTGGTGCTGTATTGGGGGATATTATGTATTGCATTGCTAAATAAAGGGGTTATCCAGGTTTTTAAAAATGATAGCGTATCCTAAGGATAGGCCATTAATATTAAATAGGTGGGGGTCCGGCATTCGGCACCCCCGTCGTTCATCTGTTTGAAGGGGCTGCAGCACTCAAATGGATGGGACAGTGGTGACAAAGGACAAAGGTGTTGATTGCTGATAATATGTTGTGTAATATTCTGAGCACATGATGTAATAGTGATGTCATCGCCCACCGACACTCATTCTACTTATTAACTGTTAAAGGAAAACTATACCCACGTTTATAGGGGTTCAACATGATTAGATAAACATGGCTGCCTTCTTCCAAAAACAGTGCCACATATGTCCACAGGTTGTGTGTAGTATTGCAACTCAGTCCATTGCAATACCCGTCACAACCCACAGCCCACAGGCAGGGGTGGTTGTGTTTTTAGAAGGAAGCCGCAATGTTTTTTGTAATCCTGGATCAAGACAATTTCAGCTTTGGGGCATGCCCACACGTGGCGGATTTCCTCCGCAACTGTCCGCATCAATGGCGCACAGAATCTGCGTTGCAGATTCTGCGCCGGATCTGCCCAAAATGTGCAGTAAATTGATGCGGACTAGCTGCTGCGGACTGCGGTAAAAGTGCTTCCCTTCTCTGTATCAGTGCAGGATAGAGAGAAGGGACAGCACTTTCCCTAGTGAAAGTAAACGAATTTCATACTTACCGGCCGTTGTCTTGGTGACGCGTCCCTCTTTCGGCATCCAGCCCGACCTCCCTGGATGACGCGGCAGTCCATGTGACCGCTGCAGCCTGTGATTGGCCTGTGATTGGCTGCAGCCGTCACTGAGACTGAAACGTCATCCTGGGAAGCCGGACTGGAGACAGAAGCAGGGAGTTCTCGGTAAGTATGAACTTATATGTTTTTTACAGGTTGCTGTATATTGGGATCGGTAGTCACTGTCCAGGGTGCAGAAACAGTTACTGCCGATCGCTTAACTCTTTCAGCACCCTGGACAGTGACTATTTACTGACGTCTCCTAGCAACGCTCCCGTCATTACGGGAGCCCCATTGACTTCCTCAGTCTGGCTGTAGACCTAGAAATACATAGGTCCAGCCAGAATGAAGAAATGTCATGTCAAAAAAGCAAGACGCATCCGCAGCACACATAACATGTACATGACAGCTGCGGACTTCATTGCGGAACTTAGAATCTCCATTGAAGTCAATGGAGAAATTCCGCAATGAGTCCGCAACCAGTCCGCCACTGCTCCGCAACAGCCATTGCATGCTGCGGACACCAAATTCCGCACCGCAGCCTATGCTCCGCAGCGGAATTTTCTGCTTCGTCTAAACGAACACTTCTAAATAAAAGTGGAAGTCAATGGAGAAACGGCTCCGCTGCGGATTAACCGCGTGTGGCTTTGCCCTAATAGTACTTTCCCACATAGCGGTGTCTGCAAAAATCTCATCCACGTGCTGCTGGACATTTTCTGTATGCTCATTCTGTTCTGGATGTTGTGTGTATCAATTCCTCATGGTTTATAAAATCTCTGCTTGCTGTCATTCAATTGGAACCGTCATTGTTTACTTCCAGTGGATAAAAAAATCTCTTCTGGTCATGTGGTGGACGCACAGGTGCATGGCTCGTTACAGTACAGTTATTAGATCTCTCTGTCTTGTAACGAGCCGTGCACCTGTGTGTCTATGACATGATTAGGACAGATTTTTATCTACTGGAAATAAACAATAAAAAGCTCCTATTAAATTACAGCAAGCAGAGATCTTGCTTACCATGAGAAATTGATAAAGAAAGTATATTGGGAAATTGTAGAATTTTTCATAACACAAAGAATAATCTCTATTTGCTAAAAGTGGACAACCCCTGTAAATAATATTTATTATCCCCTGTAGAGCTGAGAACACCGTTATATACAGACGACTTTAACCCAATGGACCCTGGAGCCCGGAGTCAACTCCTCACAAGTCACAGCGTCTTCTTACAGTTCCGACATTAAGTAGAAAGTAAACGTGTTTTTGAGAAGCTGCTCCCGGCTATTGAGTCCCGATCAATCCTGACTCCATCACATAAGACTGGAAAATAAAGCGTTTTATTGTGAAATGGAAACAACTCGTCTTGTGGAAGGGACATTTCTATCAAACAGCAGCGCAAACGCCACGAAACTCCATTAAAATGTCACCGGCTCGGCCAATTAGGATCAGAAAAGGAGCAGAATAACAGACACATACAGCATATAAGAGGATTTCTTGGTCTTGGACTAACTGGAACAAAAACATTTAAAAAAAACAAAAAACTAATTTAAAATGTTGACATTTTTATTTTTGAAAATAGAGCAACTCCGCCCACACAATATTTAAAGTAGGATTTAATTCTAAACATTTTGGTGGTGTTTTTTTCTTTTATTTTCTGGGTCACTATAATCACAACCTACTCCTGAAAGTTTGCAAATTTCACGCTGGCCATTGATCACTCACAATAGGTTGACACTTTCTATCACTTTTCAGCTTGCGCTGTGTACGCTGGGGACAGGGTCACCAATCATTTTCTGATCAACAGAGGAGTTGGGATGCAGATAACACAGGATCGCCGTATTGACCGTAGGTGATAGGATCAGCTCAGCTCCACCTCCCTCTCCCTGCACAGTGACCTCGGCACATGACACAGAGCATGCTCACTACACTCTCCTAAAGAATCCATGTCACTATCAAAATATAATCCTGAAATATCATAAGCAGCATGGGCATAACTATAGCCGTAGAAGTTATAGCCGCTGCTATGGGGGCCAGAGTTTTGGGGTGCCCACTTGGTGCAAGAACATTGTTCCATTTTGTAGGGCAGTTGGTGGCTTTCTGCTGTCTAGCACTACTATGTGGGTTCTCTGATACATGGCACTACCATACATACCTACAATTATTGCTAATTATGCTGCTCTTTCAGTTTCCTGTCACTAGGTGGAGGGGGCCCATCTCATTTTGCTATGGGGCTCTATAAATTTTGGCTACTCCCCTGATCCAAGGAGTTAGGATGCAGGCAACACCAATGAAAATCACTGATCGGAACAGCTCAGCTCCTCTCTGCACCACAGTGACCTCGGCACATGACACAGAGCATGCTCACTACACTCATCCTAAAGAATCCATGTCACTATCAATGATTAAATATATAATCCTGAAATAGTGCAATTTTCCCACTGGCCATCTTCTTATCATCAGTGACGTCGGGAAGCAGATAACACAGGATCCCACTACTGAAAATAGGTGATAGGGACAGCTCAGCTCCTCCTCCCTCTACCTCTCCCTGCACAGTGACCTCTGCACATGACACCGAGCATGCTCACTACACTCCCTTATGTCTACTTACATCCAGGTACTTGCTGTAAAGCAGACCTGATGTCTACATTGTAATTGTCTTGTTTTCAATTAGTTTACCGGAAAGCCGGGAGATTTCCAATAACGTGATGGCCACAAAGACGGATTTAGAAGCCACTCAGAGAGACATTTTTTGGGATTAGCAGCTTGAGCTCAAACAAACGGAGACAGAAAATGCTGCACAATAAAACTGTTCTTTGCTTTGTCCAATGTCAAGGTCCAATGCTCCGAGGAGCGTCATTGTTTTTCCGGCGCCGGTAATCAGTGGTCTGTCCTGAGACACTGCAGGTTGGGTTCAGCCGACTCCATGGAATTAATTATCTCCTTGTGACGACTAATGAGGCTTTTGTTTGCAAAAATAAATGGTATCAATATAGAATTGTAACTGCTGCCAGCTACAAACATCCTCATCATCCTCATCATCATCCTCATTATTCCCATCATCATCCTCATTTTTATTTACGCTGTTATTATGTCCCTTTTTGCATTTTTACCTCCATCTCACTTTACAATGTGGGAAAATCTTAGCAGAAAACAAAACTAAGAGATGAAGCTGCAAATGAGAAGGGTCCGGCCCCTGGAGCTTACACTCCAGAGAAGATGAGGGAAATGAGACATAAGGTGGAAGTGACTGTTTTGCTCTGTGGATCGGCCCCAGGTGACACCAAAGAGGAACTTTCTGTATAATAATTCTGTATTCACCCAGCTGGAGAAACTGCCAGAGGATAAAAAGGGATGTGACGGAGGAGCGTATGCCCATCGCACTGCTTCTATATAGAAATAATCTCAATAAATCATTTACAATAATTATATTCAAATGATCTTGTGTTCCATTATGTCTTTTACTCCAAACACATTTAGAGCTGCATCTAAAATGAATCTATCATTTGCTGACAGTCTTGCAACCCAACAGCTTAGCTGCAACTGTGATCTGAGTCCTCACAATGAACTGTGCTCTGGTATCAAGAAAGCAGCAGAATTGTGAATGCAGCTTTGAATGTGATTGGAGAATAAAACATAATGATACTCAAAATCAGTACAAATAATGCAAAATGTAACTTAATCCTAATCCTAAAGTGTGAATTGAATTCTTAGTATAATATTTAATGAAAACAAAGTAAAAATTTGTGTATTTTGGTTTGAAGGCGACGGTTCTGAGCTTGTTTATTTCCCGGCATGATTTTATTTGTGAGCTCAATTTCGTGGTGCGCTGCTACAGGTTGTATTTTTGTAGCCTTCGGTTTTACCAATGGAGGCAACAGGGAGCTCAGATAAAAGCAAATAAATCAATGCAATGAAATCCGGTCTGTGTCAAACTGGGTTATTGCTGCTGTGCGGTCATTTAAATGGAGGCACCGCGGACTCGAGCCGCCCACGAAGCTGCCGACACCGTCACTATAATCTCCATACACAGGGCAGCAGCTGTAGGGTTAATATGTAGTGCTCAGTCATTATACTGCAAAATTCCTCTAATCCGGCATCCGATAGTTCAGCGATTCCAGTGATATGACACCTGGAGCTTCATATTAAAGGTCATTCTTTCTGACCTCTGTCTGATCATCCGGAATGTTTGACAATCTGGCTCCATGGATGCCGGATTAAAGAATTGTACTTTTGTGTTCATTGACTGTATTGCTATACTGTGAAGATGAAGGGAACATTCCGCACCCTAAGGCTGTGTTCACACAGGGTGGATCCACTGCATATAAACAGCGTATTCACCGTGGGCGCTGCAGGGAATGCCGGCTGAAAAACCGCACCAAATTGTGGTGCAGTTTGTCAGGCCAGAATGTCCGCTGCGGAAAATTGCACGTATGTAAAAAACTAACAAACACACACTGACCCCCTGACGTCCTGCAGACCGGCCTCCTGGGATGACGTTTCAGGAGGCCGGCTTGATTTTTTTTTCTGAGTTGCGATTTTTGCTGCGATTCCGCCGAAAAAAACTGCAACATTTGCTATTTTGTTTTGGGTTTTACCTCCCTACTAAATTCAATGGGGAAAACTCGCAACAAAAAAGCAGTGATTATGCAAATAAAAATGATTAAAAAACCGCACCGCGGGTCAATGTCTGAGCGTTTATTTCCCACTAATTATTTATGCAGCGTGTGGAGGAGATTTGTTCCAATCTCACCCTCTTTGACAGCGACACGTAAAATTACACCTCGTCTGAACAGAACATCGTAAAACCCATTGCAAGCAATGGGCAGATGTTTGCAGGCGTAATGAAGCCGTCTTTTCAGGCGTAATTCGAGGCGTAAAATGCCTCCATTACGTCTGAAAAGAGTTTTCGTGTGAACATACCCTTAGGCTGGATTCACACGAGCGTGGCGTTTTTGCGGACGCAAAAACCACTTGACAGCTCCGTGTATCATCCGTGAATGATGCGCGGCTGCGTGATTTTCGCGCAGCCGCCATCATAGAGATGAGGCTAGTCGACGTCAGTCACTGTCCGGGGTGCTGAAAGAGTTAACTGATCGGCAGTTAACTCTTTCAGCACCCTCGACATTGAATTCCGATCACAATATCGAGCAACCTGTTAAAAAACCCAAAAACGTTCGTACTTACCGAGAACTTCCCTCCCGGCCGTTGCCTTGGTGACGCGTCCTTGGTGACGTGCCTCTCTTGACATCTGGCCCCACCTCCCTGGATGACGCGGCAATCCATGTGACCGCTGCAGCCTGTGATTGGCCTGTGATTGGCTGGAGCTGTCACTTGGACTGAATTGTCATCCTGGGAGGCCGGACTGGAGGAAGAAGCCGGGAGTTATCGGTAAGTCAGAACTTCTATTTTTTTTACACGTTCATGTATATTGTGATCGGAAGTCACTGTCCAGGGTGCTGAACCAGTTTAACTCTTTCAGCACCCTGGACAGTGACTATCTCCTGACGTCGCGTACCGGATATTTTTTGCCGCGTTCGGCCAAAACGAGTTCGGCCGAACCCGGTGAAGTTCGGTTCGGTTGTCCGGGTTCGCTCATCTCAAAGACACTCCGTTTGGATGTTTGTAAACAGAAAAGCACGTGGTGCTTTTCTGTTTACATTCATCCTTTTGACAGCTCTTGCGCGAATCACGCAGTTCGCACGGAAGTGCTTCCGTGCGGCATGCGTGGTTTTCACGCACCCATTGACTTCAATGGGTGGGTGATGCGCGAAAAACGCAGAAAGAACGGACATGCCGTGACTTTTTTTCAGCGGACTCACGCTGATGAAAAATCACGGACATGTCTGCACGGCCCCATAGACACATATAGGTATGTGCAACGCGCGTGCAAATCACGCGCGTTGCACGGACGTTTTTCCCGTTCGTCTGAATAAAGCCTTATAGTGATGTTCAATCGTCAGGGAGGGTCATCAGCCGGCGCATACACTGGGGTAACCAGCACAGAATTTTTTTTTAAATATTATGTCTGGCTCAATATGCCCCAATCATTACAGGGTTAAGATGCAATACGAAAGAGCCGACGCTGGTCACAAGTCCCACATTAGTCCTCGTTTCACCTGTAATGGCATAAGGGGTTAATAGGAAATAGAAAATACTTTCTTCTGCCCAAGAGATCTTTAGAAAACTCACATAAATTGGTCGGCGGCGCCGTGCGCTTGAAACAGCCACATGAAGACGCAGGGGAGAATTTCACTTCACAGTGCGGCCGCTTTTGACATTGCCGCTCCCTTTGTGCTTCTTGGAGCCGCTGTTCCTTCTCAATGCTCCAGCCCCCCCCCCAAATGATTTCTAATGCGAAACGCGGAGGGTGGAAATATTTTGTAAATTGTCATAAATTTTCCCGTTCTTTTTATAAGTAAATTGTTGTAAATGAAAAAGCTGAAATGTAAAAAAAAAATCTGCAATTCAAAAAATAAAATATTCAATAGAGGAATTGTCGAAAAAGAAGTCAATGAGGCGATATTCCACGCATTTAAGTCGATGTTTGTCAGATATTCCCTGTGATGTCGTCCCACAGTCATTTGTTATTCCGTCTCTTTGTGTCTGTGACAAATAAATATTTAACGCGCCGTCTTTGGTTGGTTGATTTATGGCAGGCTGCAAAGAATTGTCTTTGATATTCTGCATTAAACAATGGAAAACTCTCTGATCTTTGCTTCTTAAAGGGGACACGTCATCAGCACAGGGCAAGTCTGAGTCCAACAAATGCTTCCTCAAAGGGCTAGAGAGGGGGGCAGAAAAAGCGAACACTGTCATCTTAGATGAAGGACTGACTCTTCCTGTTAGGCCCTGTTCACACTGAGTTTTTTTGCAGGCGGGAAAATCTGCCTCAAAATTCAGGAATATTGAGGCAGATTTTGGCCTGCCGGCAGAACACTTGCCGCGTTTTTTGCCGCATTTTTTGCCGCATTTCTTGCTGCGTTTTTCATCCACAGCCATTGAGCGCAGCGGGCAAAAACCACTGTGAAAAACGCTTTCTCCGCCTCACATTGATGTCAATGGGAAGTCAGAGATGGAAACGGCTGAAAAAAGGACATGACGCTTTTTTTCCCCTGGAGTGTTTTTTTTTCCGCTCGCAGGAAAAATACGCCTCCGCCTCCCATTGCCTTCAATAGGAGGCGATATCGGCCATTTTTTGTCTTGGTTTCCGACGCAGTTTCCTTGTCAACTGCAGTGCCAAAAAACTCAGTGTGAACTCCCCCTTAGGGCAAAGCCCCATGTGGCGGAATTGCTCTTGAATTCCGCTGCGGACACTTCGCAGCGTTAATCCGCAGCGGACCCGTTTCTCCATTGCCTTCCACTTCTTTTTAGTAGGCTTCGTTTAGACGAGGCTCAAAATTCCGCTGCGGAGCATAGGCTGCGGTGTGGAATTTGGTGTCCGCAGCATACAATGGTTGTTGCGGACCAGTGGCGGACTGGTTGCGGACTCATTGCGGAAGTTCTCCATTGACTTCAATGGAGATTCTAAATTCCGCAATGAAGTCCGCAGCTGTCATGCACATGTTATGTGTGCTGCGGATGCGTCTTGCTTTTTTAACATGACATTTCTTCATTCTGGCTGGACCTATGTATTTCTAGGTCTACAGCCAGACTGAGGAAGTCAATGGGGCTCCCGGAATTACGGGAGCGTTGCTAGGAGACGTCTGTAAATAGTCACTGTCCAGGGTGCTGAAAGAGTTAAGCGATCGGCAGTAACTGTTTCTGCACCCTGGACAGTGACTACGATCTCAATATACAGCAACCTGTAAAAAAATAGAAGTTCATACTTACCGAGAACTCCCTGCTTCTGTCTCCAGTCCGGCTTCCCAGGATGACGTTTCAGTCTAAGTGACGGCTGCAGCCAATCACAGGCCAATCACAGGCTGCAGCCAATCACAGGCTGCAGCCAATCACAGGCCAATCACAGGCTGCAGCCAATCACAGGCCAATCACAGGCTGCAGCCAATCACAGGCTGCAGCGGTCACATAGACTGCCGCGTCATCCAGGGAGGTCGGGCTGGATGCCGAAAGAGGGACGCGTCACCAAGGCAACGGCCGGTAAGTATGAAATTCGTTTACTTTCACTAGGGAAAGTGCTGTCCCTTCTCTCTATCCTGCACTGATACAGAGAAGGGAAGTACTTTCACCTCAATACGCAACGGCCAGTCCGCATCAATTTACTGCACATTTTGGGCAGATCCGCCACAGAATCTGCAACGCAG
Source organism: Rhinoderma darwinii (assembly GCF_050947455.1). Lineage (NCBI taxonomy): Eukaryota > Metazoa > Chordata > Amphibia > Anura > Rhinodermatidae > Rhinoderma > Rhinoderma darwinii. Next base: position 5,560,004 of record NC_134692.1, read on the forward strand.
ATTCTGTGCGGCATTGATGCGGACAGTTGCGGAGGAAAACCGCCACGTGGGGGCATGCCCTTAGAGAGGGGTATTCCCAGAATCGACACATCACCTATCTACAGGTGATAATACTCTCCCCCTCCCCCGCAGAGACGCTCTATTTAATGTCTATGGGACTTACGGACACAGTCGAGCTCTGTATTCAGAACAGCTGCACAAAGTAGCTCTGCTACATCTGGAAAAAATACCTGAGATCTGATCTGTCAGGGATGTAACTCACCTTGTGTATTCCAAGTTGTAAAATCTGTTGTTTTCAACTTTCCAGAACGTTTCTCGTGGAGGCCTCGTTTCTCGTGGTGGCTTCTTCCTCGTGACAGTTTTGCTTCTTATCTCTTGTAAAAAACCCTTGAGAACTGAGAAACAATTCTTAAAGTATTTTGTATGGAGATTTCCTTTATTGTATGTTTACAGGCTGAGATCAGGGTCGCACCTTACTGCTTATTTAGTGATGATAGAAGCAGGGGGCGGAGCTGTGACAACCATCAATTAATTTCCCCTAGACTAGAGTGTGTCTATATTGGGGGTGCGGGGGAAGGGGCGGGTAGTCCGTTCAGCCATAGCTGGACCCGCGTATCTTGAACCCATCAGCGGAAATGATTGTTCTATGATTTTATTTTTAATCAGGAAGAAGAGATTTAGTAAAACAAGAACAGTTCATATTATGATTACGCGCTGGATATTGGGGAGCAGCGTTTGGAGACACGGCCGTTCAGGGGTCACATTAAGTCCATTCACACAATCTCCTAATACCTCATATAGCTAAATGAGAAACTATCGCTCCGGCTCTGCTACATTTCTGAGAAACTTCTGTCCAGGAGCCGTCGTCCCATTACTGAATGTCAGGCTCAAGTGGAGCAAATAATCAGCCGGGACTACGAGCAACTCAAGAGAAACTGAGAAACCAGGCGGCCGATACATTAACATTCCTATTAGACGCATGGTCTCTCCCGCCCTCATACAACTACAAGGCTCAGCAAGTACAGTGAAACCTCCTTGAGGCGACCACTCAAAATTTTATTGAAAAGTGATCTTCTAGGGAGTGGTTTTCTCAAAGAAAATGGCCAGTATGCATAATATAGGGTGGTACTGAAAATCTATCAATAGAATTCTGGTCTGAATAAGGGGGTGGTCTTCTGGAGAGGATTCACTCTATTTTTAAAATCGTTTCTGAACTATTCTGGGGGGGGAGCTCACTACATACAGATATATACAGCTCCCATAGAGTTACATGATAACATTCTGCTGCCTGCAGCCATCACTAGGGAGAGCTCACTACATACAGATATATACAGCTCCCATAGAGTTACATGATAAGATTCTGCTGCCTGCAGCCACCAATAGGGGGAGCTCACTACATACAGATATATACAGCTCCCATAAAGTTACATGATACGATTCTGCTGCCTGCAGCCACCAATAGGGGGAGCTCACTACATACAGATATATACAGCTCCCATAAAGTTACATGATACGATTCTGCTGCCTGCAGCCACCAATAGGGGGAGCTCACTACATACAGATATATACAGCTCCCATAAAGTTACATGATACGATTCTGCTGCCTGCAGTCACCACTAGGGGGAGCTCACTACATACAGATATATACAGCTCCCATAGAGTAACATGATACGATTCTGCTGCCTGCAGTCACCACAAGGGGGAGCTCACTACATACAGATATATACAGCTCCCATAGAGTTACATGATAACATTCTGCTGCCTGCAGTCACCACTAGGGGGAGCTCACTACATACAGATATATACAGCTCCCATAGAGTTACATGATAACATTCTGCTGCATGCAGCCACCACTAGGGAGAGCTCATTACATACAGATATATACAGCTCCCATAGAGTTACATGATAACATTCTGCTGCCTGCAGCCACCACTAAGGGGAGCTCACTGAATACAGATATATACAGCTCCCATAGAGTTACATGATAACATTTTGCTGTCTGCCGTCAGCACTATTGGGAGCTCATTACAAACAGATATATGCAGCTTCTATAGCGTTACATGACAACATTCAGCTGCCTGCAGCCACCTCAAGGGGAAGCTCACTACATACAGACAGATACGGCTCCCATAGAGTTACATAGTAACATTCTGCTGCCTGCAGCCACCACTAGGGGGAGCTCACTACATACAGATATATACAGCTCCCATAGAGTTACATGATAATATTCTGCTGCCTGCAGTCACCACTAGGGGGAGCTCACTACATACAGATATATACAGCTCCCATGGAGTTACATAGTAACATTCTGCTGCCTGCAGTCACCACTAGGGGCTCACTACATAAGGTCTTAAACATTTAGTATTGAACAAAGTGGAAGTTGTATAATTGTATGCAGTGAGCACCCCCTAGTGGCGGCTTCTTTACAGCAAGAAGGAGAAGCAATTCTGTGCCTTCCCCTCCTACCTTGGGCCCCATAGCAGCTCTGTGCCCTGGGTCTATGCAGTGTTTTTTTTTTTTTTTTTTTTAAATAGTTACAAGAAGTTTATTCTTTTTAGAAGACGTGTCTGTACCGTGGAGACGACCTTCTATTCACTTTCATCTGACTTTTGGCGCTATCTCCGGCCTTATTAATTATTACCATACTTGGCGCAGTTTTAAGTGTCCTCTCCTGATTACGACCTGATTTTGATGAAGTGATGGGACTCAGGGGCACTCGCCATCTTTTCTGGAATTTCTTAATTACACCCACACGATCTCCTGACACATCCAGTGTTCTTAGTTTTATCAGCTGAGATAATCAGATACCTAACGGATCCCTCAGGAGCAGACAGCGATTTCTTTGATTATCTTCAGTTCTCGTATTTAACCCCTCAACGACACTGACAATTTTCGTTTTTTCATTTTCGTTTTCTCCTTCCCGCTTTCCAAAAGCCATAACTTTTACATTTTTTCATTGACATTTTGCTTTTGTGGGACAAGTTGTAAGTTTACATGGCACTATGTAATGTACCATATAATGTACCGGGAAATGGAAAAAATATCGATTTGTGAGGTGAAATTAGCAAAAAACAGCAATTGCTAAATTTTTACGGGGTTTCGTTTTAATGGCGTTCATCGTGCGGTAAAAGCTACTTTATTCTAGGGGTTGATACGATTACGGTGATTACATGGAAAACGTTTTCTTTTTTAACTTTTAATATTTTTTTTGTTACATTAAAAAAACTCTTTTGAACAGTTTTTTTTTATATTTTTTTTACGTTTGAACCAGCGATTTTTGGATCTCTGTAGAGCAGGGTTTAATAGGTGAACAAAGACGGCAGACCTGAGGGCCTTCATTAGGCCCCCAGGCTTCCAAGACGACCATCGGCACCCCATGATCGTATTCCTCCCTAATTCTAAAACTTTATATGCTGCGGTAAGGGGTTAATATTTTTAATTTATTGTAGCAAATTATGATTTCAAAATGTCTTCATTTTATTGTAACCTGCAGAAAGGCAATAACATCGCTACTGGTTTTTTTTAAACATAAGATTTTTAAATAACAATATTACCTTATAAATGGTCTATCCATGTGACAACAGCAGCACATAAAGGGGTCCTCCACCTACATTCATTTCTAGTTAATGTTATTTATTTATTTTTTTACAACAAACGTGTCAGTAAGAAATAGAAAAAGAAACGGTGCCAGACCCAACAAACATTACTGTCCCTAATTTAGTGGTAATTTTGGCTTGAGCCGAGTATCAGAGACAGACTGGTTGCTATGGACATGCTGCCCGACAACCCGATTGACAAGACTGTGGTTATCAGGCAGACTGGATATATTAGATATATGGAGGACTGTCTATATCCTGCTAGTAAAGAAGGAGAGGACCTGGCAGCTGTCCCACCATGTCACTCCCCATTGGTCAGATTCCATAAAATAATTGTAATAATGAGTATAATGCCCCCCACATAGTATAATGCCCCCACAGTATAATGCCCCCATAGCTGCCTCCACAGTATAATGCCCCCATAGCTGCCTCCACAGTATAATGCCCCCATAGCTGCCCCACACAGTATAATGCCCCCATAGCTGCCCCCACACAGTATAATGCCCCCATAGCTGCCCCCACACAGTATAATGCCCCCATAGCTGCCCCCACACAGTATAATGCCCCCATAGCTGCCCCACACAGTATAATGCCCCATAGCTGCCCCCACACAGTATAATGCCCCCATAGCTGCCTCCACAGTATAATGCCCCCATAGCTGCCCCCACACAGTATAATGCCCCCATAGCTGCCTCCACAGTATAATGCCCCCATAGCTGCCTCCACAGTATAATGCCCCCATAGCTGCCCCACACAGTATAATGCCCCCATAGCTGCCCCCACACAGTATAATGCCCCCATAGCTGCCCCCACACAGTATAATGCCCCCATAGCTGCCCCCACACAGTATAATGCCCCCATAGCTGCCCCCACACAGTATAATGCCCCCATAGCTGCCCCACACAGTATAATGCCCCCATAGCTGCCCCCACAGTATAATGCCCCCATAGCTTCCCCCCCACAGTATAATGCCCCCATAGCTGCCCCCACACAGTATAATGCCCCCATAGCTGCCCCACACAGTATAATGCCCCCATAGCTGCCCCCACAGTATAATGCCCCCATAGCTGCCTCCACACAGTATATATCCCCCATAGCTGCCCCCACACAGTATAATGCCCCCATAGCTGCCCCCACACAGTATAATGCCCCCATAGCTGCCCCCACAGTATAATGCCCCCATAGCTGCCTCCACACAGTATAATGCCCCCATAGCTGCCCCCACACAGTATAATGCCCCCATAGCTGCCCCCACACAGTATAATGCCCCCATAGCTGCCCCCACAGTATAATGCCCCCATAGCTGCCTCCACACAGTATAATGCCCCCATAGCTGCCCCCACACAGTATAATGCCCCCATAGCTGCCCCCACAGTATAATGCCCCCATAGCTGCCTCCACACAGTATAATGCCCCCATAGCTGCCCCCACACAGTATAATGTCCCCATAGCTGCCCCCACAGTATAATGCCCCATAGCTGCCTCCACACAGTATAATGCCCCCATAGCTGCCTCCACACAGTATAATGCCCCCATAGCTGTCCCCACACAGTATAATGCCCCCATAGCTGCCCCCACAGTATAATGCCCCCATAGCTGCCTCCACACAGTATAATGCCCCCATAGCTGCCTCCACACAGTATAATGCCCCCATAGCTACCCCCACACAGTATAGTGCCCCCATAGCTGCCTCCACACAGTATAATGTCCCCATAGCTGCCCCCACACAGTATAATGCCCCCATAGCTGCCCCACACAGTATAATGCCCCCATAGCTGCCTCCACACAGTATAATGCCCCCATAGCTGCCCCCACACAGTATAATACCCCATAGCTGCCCCCACACAGTATAATACCCCATAGCTGCCCCCACACAGTATAATGCCTCCATAGCTGTCTCCACACAGTATAATGCCCCATAGCTGCCCCCACACAGTATAATGCCTCCATAGCTGCCCCCACACAGTATAATGCCCCCATAGCTGCCCCCACACAGTATAATGTCCCCATAGCTGCCCCCACACAGTATAATGCCCCCATAGCTGCCTCCACACAGTATAATGCCCCCATAGCTGCCTCCCCACAGTATAATGCCCCCATAGCTGCCTCCACACAGTATAATGCCCCCATAGTTGCCCCCACACAGTATAATGCCCCCATAGTTGCCTCCACACAGTATAATGCCCCCATAGCTGCCCCCACACAGTATAATGCCCCCATAGCTGCCCCCACACAGTATAATGCCTCCATAGCTGTCTCCACACAGTATAATGCCCCCATAGCTGCCTCCACACAGTATAATGCCTCCATAGCTGCCTCCACACAGTATAATGCCCCCATAGCTGCCTCCACACAGTATAATGCCCCCATAGCTGCCTCCACACAGTATAATGCCCCCATAACTGCCGTCCCCACAGTATAATGCCCCCCATAACTGCCTCCACACAGTATAATGCCCCCATAGCTGCCACCACACAGTATAATGTCCCCATAACTGCCCCCACACAGTATAATGTCCCCATAGCTGCCCCCACACAGTATAATGCCCCCATAGCTGCCTCCACATAGTATAATGCCCCCATAACTGCCTCCACACAGTATAATGCCCCCATAGCTGCCCCCACACAGTATAATGCCCCCATAGTTGCCTCCATACAGTATAATGCCCCCATAGCTGCCCCCACACAGTATAATGCCCCCATAGGTGCCTCCACACAGTATAATGCCCCCATAGTTGCCTCCATACAGTATAATGCCCCCATAGCTGCCCCCACACAGGATAATGCGCCATAGCTGCCTCCACACAGTATAATGCCCAGTGGCGGATTAAGTAGACCATGGGCCCTGGGCTGTTACCCAAACTTGGGCCCCCCTTCCTCACCGCCGCCCTGCCGCACCGTAACTAAACTATTTTTAACACTACTTTTTTGGGCAAGCATTAACAGTGTTACGATTCCCCTTGTCACAGGGCTGTGTCCCTACATACTGACAGTATCACACTGTGCTAGGACACATCCTCCTGACAAGGGGAATTGTCTATCAGTCCTGGACTGCAGAAAGACTTTTTGTGAAATACAAGGATTTCCTATAATAAACATGTCAGGAGAGGTGACAGATTCTCTATAAATCTAGTGACTCACAGGTGACGACGTAGTTTTTTTCCTCTTCTCCATCCAGTCCAGACTTCATGACGACTTTTCCCGGCCATGACCCATTTCTGCAGAATTTGCCACTCAGATGTCTTTGGCTCCTCACTTTTCCAACATTTCCACACCTATAAACAAAGATGAATATTATCATGGTGCCACACACTGTGCCCCTAAATATAATAGCACCAAACACTGCGCCCCTGAATAAAATAGTACAAACACTGTGCCCCTAAATATTATAGCACCATAGACTGCGCCCCTGAATATAATTGTGTCAAACACTGTAGATAGCACCACACACAGCCCCCTGTAAATAGCGCTACACAGTCCTCCCCCTCTGTAAATAGCGTCACATAGCCCTCCCCCTCTTGTATATAGTGCTACACAGCAATCCCCCTTAGATATAGTGATACACAGCGCTCCCTTCTATATAGTGCTATACAACAATCCCTCCTTGTATATTGTGCTACACAGCGTCTCCCCCCTTGGACCTGCAGCTCTTGTAATTGCTCAGTATAATGTCCCCCGTAGCTGCCCCCACAGTATAATGCCCTTCATAGCTGCCTCTACACAGTATAATGCCCCCATAGCTGCCCCCACACAGTATAATGCCCCCATAGCTGCCCCCACACAGTATAATGCCCCCATAGCTGCCCCACACAGTATAATGCCCCATAGCTGCCCCCACACAGTATAATGCCCCCATAGCTGCCTCCACAGTATAATGCCCCCATAGCTGCCCCCACACAGTATAATGCCCCCATAGCTGCCTCCACAGTATAATGCCCCCATAGCTGCGACACAGTATAATGCCCCCATAGTTGCGACACAGTATAATGCCTCCATAGCTGTGACACAGTATAATGCCTCCATAGCTGTGACACAGTATAATGCCTCCATAGCTGCGACACAGTATAATGCCCCATAGTTGCGACACAGTATAATGCCCTCATAGCTGTGACACAGTATAATGCCCTCATAGCTGCTACACAGTATAATGCCCTCATAGCTGCGACACAGTATAATGCCCTCATAGCTGTGACACAGTATAATGCCTCCATAGCTGTGACACAGTATAATGCCCTCATAGCTGCGACACAGTATAATGCCTCCATAGCTGTGACACAGTATAATGCCCCTATAGCTGCGACACAGTATAATGCCTCCATAGCTGTGACACAGTATAATGTCCCCATAGCTGCGACACAGTATAATGCCTCCATAGCTGTGACACAGTATAATGCCTCCATAGCTGTGACACAGTATAATGCCCTCATAGCTGTGACACAGTATAATGCCTCCATAGCTGCGACACAGTATAATGCCTCCATAGCTGCGACACAGTATAATGCCCCTATAGCTGCGACACAGTATAATGTCCCCATAGCTGCGACACAGTATAATGCCCCTATAGCTGCGACACAGTATAATGTCCCCATAGCTGCGACACAGTATAATGCCCCTATAGCTGCGACACAGTATAATGTCCCCATAGCTGCGACACAGTATAATGCCCCTATAGCTGCGACACAGTATAATGTCCCCATAGCTGTGACACAGTATAATGCCCTCATAGCTGTGACACAGTATAATGCCTCCATAGCTGCGACACAGTATAATGCCTCCATAGCTGCGACACAGTATAATGCCCCTATAGCTGCGACACAGTATAATGTCCCCATAGCTGCGACACAGTATAATGCCCCTATAGCTGCGACACAGTATAATGTCCCCATAGCTGTGACACAGTATAATGCCTCCATAGCTGCGACACAGTATAATGCCCCTATAGCTGCGACACAGTATAATGCCCCATAGCTGTGACACAGTATAATGCCCCCATAGCTGTGACACAGTATAATGCCTCCATAGCTGCGACACAGTATAATGCCCCTATAGCTGCGACACAGTATAATGCCCCATAGCTGTGACACAGTATAATGCCTCCATAGCTGTGACACAGTATAATGCCTCCATAGCTGCGACACAGTATAATGCCTCCATAGCTGCTACACAGTATAATGCCCCTATAGCTGCGACACAGTATAATGCCCCTATAGCTGTGACACAGTATAATGCCCCTATAGCTGCGACACAGTATAATGCCCCATAGCTGACACAGTATAATGCCCCATAGCTGACACAGTATAATGCCCCATAGCTGACACAGTATAATGCCTCCATAGCTGCTACACAGTATAATGCCCCTATAGCTGCGACACAGTATAATGCCCCATAGCTGACACAGTATAATGCCTCCATAGCTGCGACACAGTATAATGCCCCTATAGCTGCGACACAGTATAATGCCCCATAGCTGACACAGTATAATGCCCCATAGAGGTGACACAGTATAATGCCTCCATAGCTGACACAGTATAATGCCTCCATAGCTGCGACACAGTATAATGCCCCATAGCTGACACAGCATAATGCCCCATAGCTGACACAGTTTAATGCCCCATAGCTGACACAGTATAATGTCCCATAGCTGACACAGCATAATGCCCCATAGCTGACACAGTATAATGTCCCATAGCTGACACAGTATAATGCCCCATAGCTGACACAGTATAATGCCCCATATGTACGTACCTAATAAAAAAGAAAACATAATTACTTACCTATCCCGGTTCCCACGACGGTGGGGGATGCTTCTCCTCCTCTGCACTGTGCTGTGAGTGACTCCGTGCAGACAGGCGCGATGACGTCACTACATCGCGCCTGCCTGCACCGAGCCGCTCAAGACAGAGTGAATGCTGGAGCGAGGCTCCAGCATTCAACCCAACTGAATCTGCGTCCTGCGGATGCAGATTCAGTTGGAAGCGGGCAGCGCGGTTCGGGCCGCGATGGGCGGTTCGGGCCGCGATGGGCCCCCTGGCAGCCTCGGGACCCGATGGGCCCCCTGGCAGCCTCGGGCCCCGGGCGACCGCCCGAAACGCCCACATTATAATCCGCCATTGATAATGCCCCCATAGCTGCCTCCACACAGTATAATGCCCCCATAACTGCCCTCCACACAGTATAATGCCCCCATAGCTGCCTCCACACAGTATAATGCCCCCATAACTGCCCTCCACACAGTATAATGCCCCCCATAACTGCCTCCACACAGTATAATGCCCCCATAGCTGCCTCCACACAGTATAATGCCTCCATAGCTGTCTCCACATAGTATAATGCCTCCATAGCTGTCTCCACATAGTATAATACCCCCATAACTGCCTCCACACAGTATAATGTCCCCATAGCTGTCTCCACACAGTATAATGCCTCCATAGCTGCCTCCACATAGTATAATGCCCCCATAGCTGCCTCCACACAGAATAATGCCTCCATAGCTGCCTCCACACAGTATAATGCCCCCATAGCTGTCTCCACATAGTATAATGCCCCCATAGCTGTCTCCACATAGTATAATGCCCCCATAGCTGCCTCCACACAGTATAATGCCTCCATAGCTGCCTCCACACAGTATAATGCCTCCATAGCTGTCTCCACATAGTATAATGCCCCCATAGCTGTCTCCACACAGTATAATGTCCCCATAGCTGTCTCCACATAGTATAATGCCTCCATAGCTGTCTCTACATAGTATAATGCCCCCATAGCTGCCTCCACACAGTATAATGCCTCCACAGCTGCCCCCACACAGTATAATGCCCCATAGCTGCCCCCACACAGCATAATGCCCCCATAGCTGCCCCCACACAGTATAATGCCCCCATAGCTGCCCCCACACAGTATAATGCCCCCATAGCTGCCCCCACACAGTATAATGCCCCATAGCTGCCTCCACACAGTATAATGCCCCCATAGCTGTCTCCACATAGTATAATTCCCCCATAGCTGTCTCCACACAGTATAATGCCCCCATAGCTGCCCCCACACAGTATAATGCCCCCATAGCTGCCCCCACACAGCATAATGCCTCCATAGCTGCCTCCACACAGTATAATGCCCCATAGCTGCCTCCACACAGTATAATGCCTCCATAGCTGTCTCCCCATAGTATAATGCCCCCATAGCTGCCTCCACACAGTATAATGCCCCCATAGCTGCCTCCACACAGTATAATGCCCCCATAGCTGTCTCCACACAGTATAATGCCCCCATAGCTGCCTCCACACAGTATAATGCCCCCATAGCTGCCTCCACACAGTATAATGCCCCCATAACTGCCCTCCACACAGTATAATGCCCCCCATAGCTGCCTCCACACAGTATAATGCCCCCATAGCTGCCTCAACACAGTATAATGCCCCCATAGCTGCCTCCACACAGTATAATGCCCCCATAGCTGCCTCCACACAGTATAATGCCCCCATAGCTGCCTCCACACAGTATAATGCCCCATAGCTGCCCCCACACAGTATAATGCCCCCATAGCTGTCTCCACACAGTATAATGCCCCCATAGCTGCCTCCACACAGTATAATGCCCCCATAGCTGCCTCCACACAGTATAATGCCTCCATAGCTGTCTCCACATAGTATAATGCCCCCATAGCTGCCTCCACACAGTATAATGCCTCCATAGCTGTCTCCACATAGTATAATGCCCCCCATAGCTGCCTCCACACAGTATAATGCCCCCATAGCTGCCTCCACACAGTATAATGCCCCCATAGCTGCCTCCACACAGTATAATGCCCCCATAACTGCCCTCCACACAGTATAATGCCCCCCATAGCTGCCTCCACACAGTATAATGCCCCCATAGCTGCCTCCACACAGTATAATGCCCCCATAGCTGCCTCCACACAGTATAATGCCCCCATAGCTGCCTCCACACAGTATAATGCCCCCATAGCTGCCTCCACACAGTATAATGCCCCATAGCTGCCCCCACACAGTATAATGCCCCATAGCTGCCCCCACACAGTATAATGCCCCATAGCTGCCCCCACACAGTATAATGCCCCCCATGGCTGTCTCCACATAGTATAATGCCCCCATAGCTGCCTCCACACAGTATAATGCCCCCATAGTGGCCTCCGCCAGCTTCGCCTTTGCTTCCATTACTCAATCTTTTTATAGCTTTTTTGCTTCCATCGCTTTCATATCTGAATTACTTCTTTAGCTTCTTCCTCACATTAAACATCTTTATTTAGGATCTTTCTCAAAGATTGAAGAGGGAAAAAAAAAGAAATAAATGTGCGATGATTTAGTAGCCAAATTATCACTGGCAGGAAAACGAACATGGAAAAATACATAGGACACAGACATGAGCTCCACTGCGGAGGATGACACACGGGCGGCGTCTAGAGACCCAATCTGATCAGGAACATCGACGCTACTGCCGAGACTGCAGAATTCTCTGCTTTTTCTTGATTCCTGTCAAACCCTTAATGCGAAGACTTAGGGCAAGCGAGACACTGTTTCTAAACGTACTTCTTTCATATGATGCGTTTAAATTACCTTAAAATACGTTTAAGTGTATCCCAAGGTTTCAAGTGACTGTAAACACAACATTTCAGCGTCTGGTCTCTGGAGCTGCCATGTGAACAGTTCTGTGTCCTGACTGTGAATGCAGCAGCTCTCTCTGCCCCTCTCTCTGTAGGAAGTCTCAGTATGATTTCAAGCTCCAATCAACTGATAAATTACATCCAGTACATAAAGCTGCGTGTTTCTAACCCTGCTCTCCCTTAGTGTTCATCACAACCTCACACACTAAGCAGTCAGCATTTCTGCAATGAAAAGTAAAGTTATGATTGGTTAATGGTTAAGTGCACAAAAAGGTCAATGTTTTCCTCCTGGCGACCGGCTGTCAATCCTCTTTATCTTAATTTCAGTTGGATTTCGTTTTCTGTTTAAAACAAAGACAATTAACACGAGTAGGAAAATATTTCCTCTAGGGGGAGCTATATTCCTGCCAATTTACTTGCACTACCTATAAGGCTCGGTCTACATGAGGGGACATGAGGTGTGCATTAGCATGGCTTCCCATTGTTTGACCTTTTACCCTGTAGCCGTGAAGGATCTCAGATTATTTTTCTTGTTCTGTAATTATTACAAATTGAATTTTTCCCCCTTTTATTGATTTTTATTTTTTCATCCTGGTTGGACCTGATATTATTAGGCTGAGCTCACACAGTCTACTCTTTTATTTATACTATATTCTCTCTCCTGCCCACAAAAATCCAAAGTGGGCAAATGAGTTACACCCCACTGCCACTAGGATGTGTAAACATGGCCTTCAAGGGGTTCTCCACTTTGGAGAGTCCCTAATTGTTAGAAGGGTCCTTTGACCATAAGTTGATCACAGTATCCTCCAGATGGGATCCCCAACGATCAGCTGTAATCTGCAGGAAACCTGGCAGTAAATGTTAAATTTACCTGCAGCGCCACCACAGGAGAAATGAAGCATTACACAGTGTCCATTCATATTAGTGTGTTGTCTGTGTAATACAGGACAGGTCCTCCAGAGACGCTCTATGTAACCGCTCTCCACTCTGACCAAGAGATGAGGATCCTGAACAGAGGACCCCCCTCTATTACTGTTATCCCAGAATTCACTAATAGGGGGTATGACACAGGGTTTTCTAAATTAGACAACCCATTTAAAGAAAACTTGACTCTATGACAGACATTTTAAAATGAGCATAAATCTGTACCAGTGTATAATGTCCTAGGACCTTATATCCTAATATCAGACATTATGCATTAGTATCAGACATCGGCCTATGCAAGGATCCCGTTGGCGTTGAGGATTCTTTGGAGAAGCTCCATTCGTCGTGGGAATGGGGCCTAAGTGAGTATAATTTTTTTGTTTTATTTGTTTGGGGAGTGCTATCTTCAAGGGGGAGGTGGGGGCACTATCTACAGGAGGGCTGTATGGTGTCATCTACAGAGGGGCTGTATAGCACTATGTACAAGGGGGAGGTGGGGGGAATTATCTGCAAGGGGAGGTGGGGGGCATTATCTAGAAGTGGGAGGTGGGGGCACTATCTACAGGGGGCTGTATGGCACTATCTACAAGTGGTGTGGGGGTCAGATTCTACTAAGGGGGCTGTATGGCTCAGTCTACCAGAGGACAGGGGGAACTATCTACAAGGGGTGTGTGACAATATCTACAGGGGGGCACTATCTACAGGGGGGCACTATCTACAGGGGGGCTGTATGGCACAATCTACAAGGGGGAGGTGGGGGCACTGTCTACAGGGGGGGCTGTATGGCACTATCTACAAGTGGGAGGTGGGGGGCACTATCTACAGGGGGCTGTATGGCTCTATCTACAAGTGGGGTGAGGGTCATAATCTACTAAGGGGGCTGTATGGCACTGTGTACAAGAGGAGAGGGGTTTTCCTAAGTGAATGAAGGGAACTTGAACAGGTCTGCTCTTCTCCACAGGCTGTGCAACATTAGGAAGTAAAGGAAACCAAAACGGGTAACGCTCTCCTACAAAGAACGGACGAGTAAACAAGCATTGGGACTAGGGGCATAGCTATAGGGGGTGCAGACGTAGCAGTCGCACCCCGACACTATAGGCTCCCTTGCCATATATAAGAAGCTTGCTTTGGAGCCAAGGAGCTTAAGTTACACATGAAAGGGGCCCCCTGGTAAATTTTGCTAAAGGGCCCCATCACCTATATGTATGTCCCATGCTCAGTTCTTATGCCAGGATTGTCCCTTTAAATAATAACCTTACAATTGAGACGTTTCTGGAAGCTGGTGGAGAAGTTCTCAATCTCTGGACCTAGAATTCCAGATTTGGAGGTGGAAATTGTGTTTGGTCCCGGCTGGGGGTTTATACATTTGTGGGTTTATTTTTTTCTGTGTTTGCTTTACAATTGGAATCATTTCTCTCTTTGGTTCAGTGACTATTTTTGTGTTTTTCTTATCGGCCCTCCAGGCTTCAATAACAACACCGGGACGGAGACGTGGCGACCTTTAGCAGCTTGACCTCCTATTGATTCCCTTAAAAGCAGCCATTTGTAAACCTCTTATCAATGTAATTAGTTTTGTTTTACAAATGTTTCATGTTTAAAGTGAATATCGGCTGTTTTCTTATCGGAAGATTAATGAACCTTTATGTTTTCCTCCTCTGTGTTCATTTTCGCTGCTTGATCAGGGAGGGTTTCCTGATCAAAGAACTTCTGCCAACTGGAAATACTTGCCAACAATACTTCTTGAAGCTATTGAGAAAAAGTGTCGAATGGCTTCCGTAAAATGTTATAATATTATGGACGAAATATCAGTGTATCAAACATCACCATTGGACGACGTGGCACTGCAGCCTGGACGGCGCACCCAAACACCAACTAAGTTTGGGGGTAGGTGTATTAGACTTTGGGTTGGTGGGATATCTGATCTATATTTAGAGTGGTCAGAAGTAAGTTTTGTTTAAATCCTCTGTTTTCCTTCGCACCGTCATAAAGTTACAGTAAATGATATGGCTGCCTGAAGTCACCACTAGGGGGAGCTATCTGTTTGCAGTCAGCTTTCTCCTAGTGGCAGTCTATGGCAGCCAGAATTGCTTATCCCTATAACAGGTAATATGTACAGATGAAAGAATTTCCCAAAATTTATTTCGGGTCTGATCTGGTCGAACTATCCATCCAATTCGATACGATCCAAATAAATTCACTGCAAAACTAAACTGCCCAATTGCCCTGAAAACTGGTGTCTGACACTCTGAGGTCGTTTAGGACTGTATCCAACCCCATTCAAGCTCTTAACCCCATAAGCCGGTATTAGTAATGTCTAGTAATGTCTATGGGTAGAGGGGGGGATAACCACAGTGTATTCTGGGAAGGCTGCCTGCAAGTCATTATAGGGAAGCCATTCTGAGGTCATGTGATCCTTTTTTCCAATCTGATAAATTGCGGATGGGACAGCCACCATTTTGCCGCAATTCATGCGCCTCGAACCCCAAAAGTTTCAGAATTTGCAAAATCCAAAACTTTTTGGAAATTTGTATCTATCTATCTATCTATCTATCTATCTATCTATCTATCTATCTATCTATCTATCTATCTATCTATCTATCTATCTATCTATCTATCTATCTAGTGGCGTAACTACCGCTGTAGCAGCCGTAGTGGCCACTACAGGGCCCGCAGCATGAGGGGGCCTGTGCCGCCCGCTAACACTGCCCCCCCATGCCTGGTGGCGCCGCTAGCAGCCATTATGGCAGCTACAGCGGTAGCGACGCCACTACGGGGCCCACGCCACCTCTACCATTTATGGGCCAGGGGGCACAGGCCCTCTTATGCCCGGTGGCGTCTAGCCCTGGAGGGAGCCCTGCTGCTAATGACAGCCACCCCCTCTTGCAGTAATTGTACCTGCGTCTATAGCACGCAGATACAAATACATGCATTAGCGCTGAATGGCCGGGCAGGTTCCGTGCCCTGCCAATCAGCGCCTTTCAACGACAATAGTGGCATAATGAAGTCATCGCATCGCTTGTGTCATTCAGCCCCAGCAGACCTGCTCAGAAGAGAGCAGGTCTGCATTGCCACCGGACGGCGCAGGAACGGGAACATGTGAGTATGTAAAGTTTTCGTTTTTTTTCTAATAAAACTGTGAGTGGCATTATCTGCAGTGGGGGCTCTATCTACAGGGGGGGGTCTATATGTGTGGATGTGGAGCACTATTTACAGGGGAAGCTATATGTAGGGCACAATCTACAGGGTTGGGCTATATCTGGGACACTATATGCAGGGGTGGGTTGCCTGTGGGGCACTATCTACAGGGGCGCTATATGTAGGGCACTGTCTACAGGGGTGGGCTATATGTGAAACACTATACACAGGTGGAGCTATATGTGAGGCACTATCTACAGAGGTGGGCTATATGTGGAGCACTAGCTATAAGGGAAGCTGTATGTAGGGTAGCATGGTGGCTCAGTAGTTAGCACTATTGCCTTGCATCTCTGGAGTCCATATGTGGGCACTATCTACAGGTGGCTGTATGTGGGGCATTATCTACAGAGACTATATGGGGGTCACTATCTACAGGGGGCTATGGGGGCACTATCTACAGGGGGCACGGTGTGTGTGTGTGTGTGTGACAGTGTATGGTACTATTATAATCAGGGACACAGTGTATATTATAGTTAGAGGTGCAGTGTATGGCGCTATTATATTTAGAGGTGTTAAGAATTTTATCTTCGTTTATAGGTGCAGAAATGTTTTAAAAGTGAGAAGCTGAAGACATCTGAGCGGAAAACTGCAGAAATGTTCTGTGACCGGGAGAAGTCATCATAGAGGTCTGGAAGAGATGGAGAAGAAAAGAGAAAAAGAACAACTAGAATCTGAGACGTCACCGGTGAGTCACTTAATGTAAATGTTTATTCTGTCTCTAATCAGTATTGTAGTCACTGTATGATCTGCAGTGAGATGATGGGTGGTATGATTATGATATGATTTTTTTATTGTGAAACAGCATCTCCCAGCATATCCTTACCATTGTTCGGGCCAGGTTGGGAGCTGTAGTTTTACGCCATACAAACCTATACAGCAGTGGTTGCACTAAATTGAGCTGTATTTGTTCTGGTGCTGTATATATGTAGTGAGCTTGGTTCTGGTGCTGTATATATGTACTGAGATTGGTTCTGGTGCTGTATTTATGTACTGAGCTTTGTTCTTGTTCTGTATATATGTATGAGCTTGGTTCTGGGGCTGTATATATGCACTGAGATTGTTTCTTGTGCTGTATATATGTACTGAGCTTGGTTCTGGGGCTGTATTTATGTACTGAGCTTAGTTCTCGTGCCATATATATGTACTAATCTTGGTTCTAGTGCTGTATTTAAGTACTGATCTTGATTCTGGTATTGTATATATGTAGTGAGGTTTGTTCTAGTGGTGTATTTATGTACAGAGCTTTGTTCTGGTGCTGTATATATGTATTGAACTTGGCTCTCGTGCCGTATATATGTATTTAGCTTGGATCTGGTTCCATATATATGACAGAGCTTGGTACTGGAGCTGTAATTATATAGGATATATTTCTAATAACAAAATTACAGGGCAGATGGAGTTGTTATCAATTCATTGTATATTGAAAAGGAACCTGTCTGGTAGTTTTAACAACTTAAACCGCCACCATGCGGTAATACACGACCTGACAATATTTCCAAACATTCCCCTATATGTTTTTTTTTTTGATGCAACAAAATCTATAAAATCAACTTTTATACCGGCCCACACTATATGCTAATTACTCATTAAAGGGTCATGGGGCGGTGCCGCTATCCTGAAGAGTCACATACTACTGCCTCCAAACCCACCTTTCCATGTTTGATTGACATCCCCTTGGCTAATACAACTTTCTCGGATGCGCTATTGCCTTGTACTACTTAGGCACGCACCAAGCAGCGAGGTGTACTCTGCCCTGCTTCATCGCTGCACCGCTCATGCCAGGGTAGTACAAGGCAATGACACATCTGCAAGAGTCTGAGGAAACTGGTAGTGATGTAGAACAGCCAGGGGGATGTCAATCAAAATCCGGGGGGCGCCATTTCAATTGTCGCCTCAGGCAGCAGAAAAGCTAGAATGGGCCCTGAGGCTGCAGGCCTATAAGGTGCTGAAAAGACTCCCTGCGCAGGCCGGCGTGATGACGTCACTGCATCATGCTGGTCTGCGCATGTGTCCTGACCGGAGCCTATGCAGCGCTCCGTCCGTCACATGAACGGGCAAGTAAAGCACAATATATTATATTTTTTTGGGGGGGGGTTGGCACTATATACAAGTGGGGATCAGGGTGGCACTATATTCAAGGGGGGAGCGGGCTGGCACTATATACAAGTGGGGAGAGCAGGGTGGCACTATATACAAGGGGGGATCAGAGTGGCACTATATACAAGGGGGAGTGGGGTGGCACTATATAAAAGGGGGGAGCAGGGTGGCACTATATACAAGGGGGGAGCAGGGTGGCACTGTATACAAGGGGGAGCAGGGTGGCACTATATACAAGGGGGAACAGGGTGGCACTATATACAAGGGGAAGCAGTGTGGCACTATCTACTAGGGGGGGTTGTATGGTACTATTTACAAGGGGAGGGCTGTGGCGTTATCTACAGGGGGCTGTGTGTGGCACTATATACAAGGGAGGGGCTGTGTGGCACTATATACAAGGGAGGGGGGCTGTGTGGCACTGTATACAGGGGGAGCTGTATGGCGCTATATACAGGGGCGGCTTTATGGCGATATCTACAGGGGGCTGTATGGCACTATCTACAAGGAGAAGGTGGGGGCGCTATCTACAAGTGGGGTGTGACATTGTCTACAGGGAGCTGTATGGCACAATCTACAGGGGGCACTATCTTTAAGTGGGGATGCGTGTGGCTATCTATCTATCTATCTATCTATCTATCTATCTATCTATCTATCTATCTATCTATCTATCTATCTATCTATCTATCTATCTATCTATCTATCTATCGAAAAAACACAATAGTTTAGTTGATCTCCACACATTTTTGTTCTTTATCTATTGCTGGTAAGAAGATATTGGGTAAATCTCTGTGCAGATAATCCCTGTGATTACCCGCTGTGAGTCCTACTTAAAAATTGATTTATTAATTCTGAGATTTACGACCCAAAAATAGGTCATCAGAATTTCATCGGATTCCACAGCACTGGATTAAAAGATGGATCCCGTATCCTGCCGGCTGCTGGTGAAACGCTCTGCGGTGCTCTCACATGGCCTCGTCATTTTTTAGATTATTCCCAGACTTGTATTTGTATAAAATATACAGAAGATGTAAGTAAATATCTGATCTCATGCTGGAAATATCCACTGACCTCGGAGGTTTGTGATGATCGTGATTGAGGGTTGCAGTAATTCTCGGTCGTACGTCTTAAGTAACACATTTATCATCATTCACCTCCTTGTATCCAGGACACTTGATATTAAGAAATGGGACAATCATTATCTGGACTTCTAGAACGTGTGCATAGTCAGTGGTGTAGTTATACGTCGTCGGTGGTCTTAAACCTTTGGCTCTCCAGCTGTTGCGAAAGTACAACCTCTAGAATACCTTTCTAATATCCCTTGTGGATTCCATTTTCATGATTTCTGATTGCTGTCAGTGAGTAGAAACGTTCATAGAGGCTGAAAACGTTGTGCATACCTTATCGTGAGGTTTTGTTACAATTGTATCCAGTGTAGACAATACTTTGTAATATAAACAGTCAGGACGCCAAACTGATACATTGTAAGAACCTGTTCCCATCTGCGTTGGTATCTCCGTTGCTTTGTTTCGTCAGAGGAGCAGAACAAGCAAAATCCCGTCCCGCTGTACAACGGATATCTCCTGCGACCGTCGCAACCCGTTAACGTTAATGGGGTCCATCAGGTTTCCATCAGGGTGTCCGTGGTTTTACTGGAAACAATAGTGCAGCCTGTCATTTTGGCCAGATTTGCGAAAAGGCCCCTAACGGAGGAGCCTCCAACGCAGATGTGAACGGGCCCCAACAAAATCAGGATAGGAAAGAGATTTGTGCTACTTATGTCTTTAGCTCACAGAGGATTGTCTACAACTGTAGCAAAGTCTCAGCTGTGAACAGTATTAGGTCAGGACCGGCTGTCAAATACTGAAAGTAAACAAGAACACTTCCATTCTCTGACAGCAAGAGTAATGTCAGAAATGGAGACAAATGAAAGCAACATTTTTCATTATATAATAATTATTATTTACTGTTTATTGTTTTCCTAATTTATGTATCTAATGGCCATCAATGTATCATTATCCACTTTCCACAGATCCTAATTAGCACATAGCTGCTCTTTTATGTAGACTTATTGTCAGTCTTGTTGGTGTCAGTCTTCACTGTAACTTTGACCTTCTATTCATGAACCAGGAGGCTCAGTATGAACATAACGGTAGATCTCATCCAGTTGAGGGAATTCTGCAATGCATGATATTGGGAAAAAAGTGAATATAAATAAAACCTAAATCTTTGTCATAACATAAACCCTGTGACACCAGGGACGATGTTACATCTATGGCGGCTTCGCGGTGATCTTTATATAATATTACAAGTGATTATTTGGTATCATTATTTTGTGGTAATTATTGAGCTGTATCCGGATGTGATGGTTGATGGGACGTTGTATCACAGGACATTGGCGTGAATGTTCTTAGCGTTTCGGGATGTGACCGTGAGAACCGTTTTCTGCTCAATGATCCGCGCTCGGTTTCCTCACCACATTCTGGTGTATTTTACAATTTTTACGCTTGTGCAAAAAACATGTGAAGTTCTGGATTTTATCTGCACCCGAGGAGCAATTCTGCGGAGGAGAGATGGATGATGACACACTACAGACGCGTTTTACTTCCAGCTATTTCTACATATTATCCCTGAGAGCATCACATGACACGGAGAACGCCAGCGCTCTAAGTGGTTTTCTAATTAGGACGACATGGATTGATATTCCATTCTGGAGATTCATGTCCCTTCACGCGTTTCCTTCCGACTCATCCAGACGTGTAATGGATCGGTTCTGGTGGCTCTTACTCTTTATGGGTCTCTTATGCGTTTTACCCAAATGAGAAATGTATCATTTTATGTATAGAGACGAAATCTCTCAAATCTGGCGACTGCTCTGATGACAATTGGAGTCAATTTAGAATGCAAAAACTGAAACTCTCGGGATTCGTTCCCTGGTAATCCACAGCAAATTGATAAAAACGAAAAAAAAAAAAAATTGTGCAATTTTTATGCATATTTGCGGCATATTTTCAAAAAATCTGCTTTTATGGAGAACTGCAGCTGTGCTAACATATTTATCAGTGGGGGTACAACCTCTGGGACTCTCATCGGGGTCTTATTCGCTTATTCCTGCATAAACCTATTGGTACATGCAGGAAGGAGATCTAAATGGTATACATATAAATATATGCTATACTAAAGCCTATATATGAAGGCTAGACCTCAATGAAACCAAGTAACTCTTGGTGTGTTGCCCTAAACAACTAGTATAAACCTAAAAACGTATAGGGCATAATTAACACAAGTAGATAGGAAAAATATATCAATTTTTATTGAGAAATACAACATTAAAAGATAGGTCATACTGAGCAAAAACACAGAGACGTCTAACACTTGCAGAGAACATACAGACACAAAGGGGTAAGTGACAGTGTCAAAGATGTATTTTTAACTGGGTGAATGTGGCCTGATCAAATTGATAATTTTGAAAACCTCTATATATATATCTTGAAGATGTGAATCTGCAAAGTAAGAGATGTGTATATATATACAGGCTGGATGTAAATATAACCAGTACAGAGATTATCAACAAAGTAGAAGGCTGTAGTCCAGAATGACAGGCATAGTATGCCAGCAGTTAATGATACAGGCAAGTTAGGTGGAAGAAAACCCAAGAGAAGAAGTGTGTGACATACCCATTGTAGTCCTCTGCATGGAGAGAACGTCAGTCCCGACGCGCGTTTCGGCGAAATGCCTTCGTCCGGGGGTGCCGTCTCTCCAGCAGGAAACTCCTCTTTTAAAGTGTGTGGCCATCCAATCGTAACCGTACCGAACATCACATGGGACCGTGGGTGTGTATACAGTGGCGTCAAGTGCCGGGGGCGGGGACGCCCATCATTCACCTCCGACCGCGCGTCATCAAGGGGGCGTGACTCAGCGGCGACTGATGCCGAGGAGACACGCCCACCCCGATAGAGACGCGCAGGACCGGGGGAAGCCGGGGGCTCCCTCCCGACACAAGCGCACAGGTAAACACTGCTGAAATTGAAGTATCCCATGGGATGTTGAAGATACGGGACCGGGCAGCAGAAAGGAAGAAGAGAGTATGGCAGAAGATTTAACATGAGTCAATAAATCCTTATACATTAAGTTAAGTGCGGCGGATATGAATATATTAAGAACAAGATGGAAGATATAGTAAAAGGTAATGTTTACTAAGAAACGAGCAGCAGATTATGGTGATAAGTAATATATACCAATCTATGCCATATAATGAATAGATAGATGTATCATACTGACATCCATTTATAAGTCTCATATATATATATCCATTGTGACAGTATAGTAACGTGTACATGATCATGCCGATACAGGCACATATGTATCCAAAACACTATATGTAGATTAAAAATGTATATGTAACTTATTGTATAAATATATAGAAACATTGAAGCAATAAATATAAATACTGTGTCTAAAAAGTTTTTCTTTTTTTCCCTTCTCGTATCTATACAGTATATACTAAAAATTAAAAATTAAAAGAAAGAGTGACAATATAAGATGTGTCGATATAGTGTTTAGTTTTGGCACAAACAAGGTGCAGAAAATGTATGTATAGGGAATTGCATATATACAGAGGTGCTCCCGGTCACCTGGGGTGCAGGGAACTGCTACATAGTCCACGGCCATATTCAAGGGGAGTATCAGTTCTCTGCATGGCGGGTGACCGGGAGCGTCGTAGTGCAGGACAATTCTAAGAAGGAGCCGCAGTGCTCAACCAGTGCTGCAGCTCCTTAATTCTGAGGCTCAGCGGGGGTCCTGGCAATCCGACCCCACTGGTCACTGAGTGATGACAAATCATAGAATTATGGCATCACTTCTAATAAAGGAAAACCCCTCTAAGGGCTCTGACCCATCCATTTCTATATGGCCATTCACACATCTGTTTTTTTTGGGATCCTTGTGCAGATCCACAAAACTCAGGGCAGGTCCTATCACTGTCAGTTTTTGCAGATCTGTCTCGTCCATATGAGTCAATAAGCAAAAAAAAAAAACAGACCGCACACAAAAGCAATCTGTTTTTTGCAAATCCTTTTTTTTTGCGGCTTTATAACAGCGCATTTGAGAATGTGTGAATCAGCCCAAAGGAATTCTAAATTTATCTCATTGTCAAGTCAATGGGGGAAAACATTTTACCAAAATGCGACAAAACTGTGACAATGAGGAGCCGGATTCATTGTATCAATGAAATTTTTTAAAGTCCAGGTTTCTAAAACAACTGAATTTTTTCCCCATCCCAATGTTATTTTTTTTTTCCAGAGAAAGTTTTAGAAAGTCGTTCACACATGATAGCTTATAGGGGAATACGTTTGAGGACTTCCTTAAAGAGGCTGTCACCACATTATAAGTGGCCTATATTGTACATGTGATCGGCGCTAGAAAAACGATCATTTTTTACGGAGTTATGACCTATATTAGCTTTATGCTAATGAGTTTCTCAATGGACAACTGGGCATGTTTTACTATATGACCAAGTGGGCGTTGTGGAGAGAAGAGTATGACGCTGACCAATCAGTGACCAATCAGTGATCAATCAGCGTCATACACTTCTCTCCATTCATTTGCACTGCACATAGCGATATATCTATATCACTACGTGCAGCCACATAAACACACTATAACGTTACTGCAGTGTCCTGACAATGAATATACATCACTACCAGCCAGGATGTGATGTGTATTCATTCTCCTGACCACTTCTGTAGCGTTTCTGTGATTTACAGCACAGCACAGCGAGATCTCGCTGTGAATGAGAGTTTACAGCGTAATCTCGCGAGACTACGCCTGCTATGCTGTAACTCACAGAGACGCTACAGAAGTGTTCAGGAGAATGAATACACATGACCAGTGGCGGATTAAGTAGACCATGGGCCCTGGGCTGTTACCCAAACTTGGACCCCCATTCCGCACCGCCGCCCTGCTGCACCGTAACTATTTTTAATACTACCTTTTTGGGAAAGCATTAACAAATGGGTGTTACAATTCCCCTTGTCACAGGGCTGTGTCCCTACATACTGACAGTATCACATTGTGCAGGGACACATCCTCCTGACAAGGGGAATTGTCTATCAGTCCTGGACTGCAGAAAGACTTTTTGTGAAATACAAGGATTTCCTATAATAAAAATGTCAGGAGAGGTGACAGATTCTCTATAAATCTAGTGACTCACAGGTGACGACATCTAAGATTCTAGTCGTTTTTTTTCTCTTTTCTTCTCCATCCGGTCCAGAGCTCATGACGACTTCTCCCGGCCATGACCCATTTCTGCAGAATTTGCCACTCAGATGTCTGTGGCTCCTCACTTTTCCAACATTTCCACACCTATAAACGAAAATAAAGTTATCATGGTGCCACATACTGTGCCCCTACATATAATAGCACCAAAGACTGCGCGCCTGAATATAATAATACCAAACGCAGTAAAACACCACATACACACAGCCCCCTGTACACAGTGCCACACACAGCCCCCTGTACATAGTGCCACACACAGTCCCCTGTACATAGTGCCACACACAGCCCCCTGTACATAGTGCCACGTACAGTCCCCTGTAGATATTACACACCCCCCATAGATAGCGCCACACACAGTCCCCTGTACATAGTGCCACACCCAGCCCCTGTACATAGTGCTACACACAGCCCCTGTACATAGCGCCACACACAACCCCTGTACATAGTGCCACACACAGACCCCTGTACATAGTGCCACACACAGACCCTGTACATAGTGCCACACACAGCGCCTGTAGATATTACACAGCCCCATAGATAGCGCCACACACATCCCCCCGTAGAGCGTTACACACAGCCCCTATAGATAGCGCCATTCAGCCCTCCCCCTCTTGTAAATAGCGCCACAGAGCCCCCCTGTAAAGAGCGCCACACACATACCGCTGTGGATAGCGCCACACAGCCCCCCTTGTATATAGTGTCACACAGCGCTCCCCTTGTATATAGTGCACACAGCGCTTCCCCTTTGTATATAGTGCCACACAGTGCACCCCTCCCCCTTGTATATAGTGTGACAGAGAACTCCCCCCCTTGTATATAGTGTCACAGAGCACTCCCCCCACACAGTGCTCCCCTCCCCCCTTGTATATAGGCCCATACAGCGTTACCCTCCCCCTTGTATATAGGGCCACCCAGCACTCCCCCCTTGTATATAGTGTCATGGAGAACTCCCCCCCCTCTTGTATATAGTGTCACGGAACACTCCCCCCCCCACCTTGAATATATGCACAGCGCTAAAAATAAATAAACATATATTTTACTTACCTTGCTGCGTTCTCGTTGCGGCCGCTCAAGCTGGACGCATGTGAAGCCTCCCGACTAGACGCATGCGCAGACCGCCTTGATGCAGTACCTCATCACGCCGGCCTGCGCAGGGAGTCTTCCCAGCGCCTGATATGCTGCAATCCTAATGTGGCCTGCAGCCTATAATATTCGTTTGTATCTGAGGACTCAGATACAAATGAATGTGGCTGCCGCAAGCACCGGGGCCACCTCCGGTGCTAGCAACGACACCAGGCATGAGGGGGCCCGTGCGGTCTTGTGCGGTTCGAGCGGCCATGGGCCCCCTGGGAGCCTTGGGCCCCGGGTGGCCGCCCGAACCGCTCTAATGATAATCTGCCACTGCACATGACGTCCTGGCTGGAGGTAATGTATATTCATTGTCAGGACACTGCAGTAATGTTAGTGTTTGTGTATGTGGCTGCACATAGCGATATAACTATATCGCTAGTGCAGTGTAAATGAATGGCGAGAAGTGTATGACGCTGATTGGTCACTGATTGGTCAGCGTCATACACTTCTCTCCACAACGCCCACTTGGTCATATAGTAAAACACACCCAGTTGTCCATTGAGAAACTCAACAGCATAAAGCTAATATAGGTCATAACTCCGTCAAAAATGATAGTTTTTCTAAATAAAAAACACTGCTATAATCTACATTACAGCGCCGATCACATCATGTACAATATAGGCCACTTATAATGTGGTGACAGAGCCTCTTTATTACTAGGACCACTGTTATCTACATTACAGCGCCGATCACATCATGTACAATATAGACCACTTATAATGTGGTGACAGCCTCTTTATTACTAGGACCACTGTTATCTACATTACAGCGATGATCACATCATGTACAATATAGGCCACTTATAATGTGGTGACAGAGCCTCTTTATTACTAGGACCACTGTTATCTACATTACAGCGCCGATCACATCATGTACAATATAGGCCACTTATAATGTGGTGACAGAGCCTCTTTATTACTAGGACCACTGTTCTCTACATTACAGCGCCGATCACAACATGTACAATATAGACCACTTATAATGTGGTGACAGCCTCTTTAAGCCACATCTTTTCCATGTTTTTACCAGGACACAGTCGCTGTGGCTTTCCACACAGTTAGGCCTCATTTACACGAGCGTATTATACGCGCGTGCGACGCGCGTGCTTTTCACGCGTGTCGTACGCACCTATAATAGTCTATGGGGCTGTTTAGACGATGCGTGAATTTTGCGCTGCGTGAGTGCGTTGCGTAAAACTCACGACATGTTCTATATTCTTGCGTTTTTCACGCAACACGCACCCATTGACTTCAATGGGTGCGTGAAAACAACGCATGCCACACTGACGGTCCTGCGTTGCATGCGCGAAAATCACGCAAGAGCTGTCAAAAGGATGAATGTAAACAGAAAAGCACCACGTGCTTTTCTGGTTACAAACATCCAAACGGAGTGTCAAATTAGAGATGAGCGCACCGAACTTCACCGGGTTCGGCCGAACTCGTTTTAACCGAACCCGGCAAAAAATGTTCGGGTACGCGACGTCAGGAGACAGTCACTGCCCACGGTGCTCAAAGACTTAAACTGTTTCAGCACCATGGACAGTGACTTTCGATCACAATATACATATACGTGTAAAAAAAAACAGAAGTTCTGACTTACCGATAAGTCCCGGCTCCTTCCTCCAGTCCGACCTCCCGGGATGACAATTCAGGCCAAGTGACAGCTGCAGCCAATCACAGGCCAAGCACAGGCTGCAGCCAATCACAGGCTGCAGCGGTCTCATGGCCTGCCGCGTCATCCTGGGAGGTGGGGCCGGATGACAAGAGAGGGACGCGTCACCAAGTCAACGGCCGGGAGACCGGACTGGAGGAAGCAGGCAGTTCATGGTAAGTGTGAACGTCTTTTTTTATTCACAGGTTGGTGTATATTGTGATCGGCATTCACTGTCGAGGGTGCTGAAAGAGTTACTGCCGATCAGTTAGCTCTTTCAGCACCTTGGACAGTGACGGGCGTTGACTACCTCATCTCTATGATGGCGGCTGCGCGAAAATCACGCAGCCGCGCATCATACACGGATGACACACGGAGCTGTCAATTGCCTTTTGCGCACGCAAAACGCAGCGTTTTTTTGCGCGCGCAAAACGCACACGCTCGTGTAAATGAGGCCTTAAAGGGATATTCCACATAAATATCCACATCCTTCAGATGCTTTCTTCTTTACAGATGATTTATTCAACCTTGTCTTAGTTATATCTCTTTCTGGGAAAGTTGGGTGACCACCATTGTCGCACTATCAGGGCTTCCGCTAGGGTTATCACCCAGCATCCCAATGGTAAACCTGCCTGTGCATTGGTGCAGTCCCATCTCTTTCATGTCCGTACAAATAGGCAGATTTGTTGGGTAACATCCCCTTTTGGAATAGTAATGACGGAATAATCTGCGTATACATTACTGCAGGGTAAGGCTCTGTTCAGACTGCTCTTGTAGTGTATGTTCAGCGTGGGCCCTGGGAATATGACAAATGTGGACATCGACTTCTAAGGACCCAATATCTGCCAAAACAGGTTCTTGTTGTTGTAC
This sequence comes from Rhinoderma darwinii, assembly GCF_050947455.1. NCBI lineage: Eukaryota > Metazoa > Chordata > Amphibia > Anura > Rhinodermatidae > Rhinoderma > Rhinoderma darwinii. The sequence continues at coordinate 5,588,356 of NC_134692.1, forward strand.
GTCCGGCCAGAATGTATCGGATTTTTTTTTTAACCATATTGAAAAGTCGATGCTGCTTTTATTTTCGTTGCTTATATAGCGCCAACCTATTCCGCAGCGCTGTACAGTCATTGTCATCACTCACTGTCCTCGTTGGGGCTCACAATCTAAATTCCTATCTGTTTGTTTCTGAAGTGGGGGAAGAACCCGGAGGACCTGGAGGAAACCCACACAAATAGGGCGAGAACGTAGAAACTCCATGCAGATGTAGCCCGCGGTCAGACTCCAAGCCGGGACCCCAGCGCTGCGAGGTAACAGTACTAACCACTGGCCCCCTGTGCTTTTTAATGCAATGCAATACAATGGGAGATTATACAGATGTAGCCAACTATATCTTGACTTTTAACGCATTAAATACACAGTGGCAAGAAACTTTAACGTAACTTTTTCAATGACTTTTGTCGTGTGATATCACGCTGCAGCAAGTTATCAGAGTCTAGATAAACTTGGCTACATCTGTATAGCAAAGATTTTTCTAGCCTAAGGCCAGTTTCACACGAACGTAATACAGGCAGAATTCTGCAACCGTCTGAGGGTATGTTCAAGCGAACTATTTTCAGCCGTAAACGTCCCGAGAAACGGCTGAAAAATCGCAAGCAGAACTCCTACAAACATCTGCCCATTGATTTCAATGGGAAATACGGCGTTCTGTTCTAACGGGGAGTTACGCCTCATTTTAAAAAAATAGCGCGTAAAAAGACTCCCCGTAAAAAGAAGAGCATGTCACTTCTTGAGCCGTTTTTGGAGCAGTTTTTCATTGACTCAATAGAAAAACAGCTCCAAAAACGGCCGTAAAAAATGCAGCAAAAAACGCTGGGTGCTTAAAAACGGCTGAAAATCAGGAGCTGTTTTCCCTATTTTGTTAAGTGTGTGAACAGAGCCTTACTGCTGCAAATTCCATCAGCGCGTATCAATTGACCCGTACTAACAAAAATCCCGGCCCATGGGTCTAACGACCTAAACTAACAGCGTCGTAGATCCTCATGATATTACTTTGGCTCTTTAGAACCGCGGTCAGACTGTAATTTGCATCGCAGAAACGCTCCCGTATAACGTATATTATAGAGTCACCAGGTCTTTTCTGCTGCCTCTTTATTTCTGTATTTGTCTTGATTGATTTGCTGATCTGCCCCCTCCCTGTATAGTCAGAGGCGCAGCGTTTCGTTGGGGCGTCTCCAGAGGACATCTTATGTATTAGGACAGTCCTGACAGTTTCCTGCAGCTCGGAGAGAAGATGAGCAGTAAATCTGATTATAATCGGCTGTGTGCACAGGGCACGTCACATGTAGGGTGCCCGCATGTCCTGTGACCACCCTGTCATGTTCTGTATCCGCCGGCGCTGGCCCAGCTGGAGGGCACCCTCAGTGTGAAGAGAGGGATACATCACCGGGGAAGTCAGACGCGCTCAGCTGTCAGGATGTCAGATCTTCACAGGTAGCAGCTGCGAAATGTTAGGGATTTGTGCTGCGCCAGGAAAGTGCACAGAATCTATCCGCTTATAATGGCAAGAACAACAAAATCACGTCACCTCTTCACGTCTGCAGCTGAATGTAGCAGAGGCCGCGATTCACCCTCTGAAGGGAAGGCAAACAATGTCACCCCATCTTCTAATGAATGAAACGCTATGGGAGGGCTGGAAGGAAGGGCCAGTGGACTATGGACTTGATTTTCCAGGTGAGAGTCCGCCAGGTCTGGATCAAGGTCTGCGGAGGTTTCTGGGTATAACATCAATGGTGGATATTCTCCTATTTTTGAAAAATGAAAAACAATAAAGCCCAAATAAAAGTGCAAAACTCTGTCAAATAACACACAGTGCTAAATATCAGTATTATACAGAGAGCAAACTGCCATACAGTGCCCATGTAATAAGGAGCAAATCATAGTATAATACAGAGCTCTGATAAAGTATAGTGCGTAAATAATATTCCCATACAGCCATACAGTATATATATATATACACCGTGTTCCAAATTATTATGCACATTGGATTTAAGTGTCATAAACATTTAATTATTAGTTTTTCAATTAAACTCAAGGATGGTATTGTGTCTTAGGGCTCTTTGGATCATTGTAATCAATCTCAGACACCTGTGATAATTAGTTTTAGATAAAAACATAATGATAAAGGCATAATGAGGAAGGTTTCTGCCAGACAAATTAATAGGATTAGGAGAGCAGCTGCTAAAATGCCATTGCAAAGCAGCAAACAGGTATTTGAAGCCGCTGGTGCCTCTGGAGTCCCGTGAACCTCAAGGTGTAGGATCCTCCAGAGATTTGCAAGTGTGCATAAAGCTATTATTCGGCCACCCCTAAACAATGCTCACAAGCAGAAACGGTTGCAGTGGGCTCAGAAATACATGAAGACTCATTTTCAAACCGTGGTGTTTACTGATGAGTGCCGTGCAACCCTGGATGGTCCAGATGAATGGAGTAGTGGATGGTTGGTGAATGGCCACCATGTCCCAACAAGGCTGCGACTTCAGCAAGGAGGTGGCGGAGTCATGTTTTGGGCTGGAATCATGGGGAGAGAGCTGGTAGGCCCCTTTAGGGTCCCTGACGGTGTGAAAATGACCTCTGCAAAGTACATAGAGATTATGACTGACCACTTTCTTCCGTGGTACAAAAAGAAGGACCGTGCCTTCCGTAGCAAAATTATCTTCATACATGACAATGCACCATCTCATGCTGCAAAGAATACCTCTGTGTCATTGGCTGCTATGGGCATAAAAGGAGAGAAACTCATGGTGTGGCCCCCATGTTCCCCTGACCTCAACCCTATTGAGAACCTTTGGAGCATCCTCAAGCAAAATATCTATGAGGGTGGGATTCCATTCACATCAAAACAGAAGCTCCGGGAGGTTATTCTGACATCCTGCAAAGATATTCAAGCAGAAACTGTCCAAATACTCACAAATTCAATGGATGCGAGAATTGTGCAGGTGATATCAGAGAAGGGGTCCTATGTAACATGTAACTTGTGCTGTGCAGGTGATATCAGAGAAGGGGTCCTATGTAACATGTAACTTGTGCTGTGCAGGTGATATCAGAGAAGGGTCCTGTGTAACATGTAACTTGTCCTGTGCAGGTGATATCAGAGGAGGGTCCTGTGTTACATGTAACTTGTCCTGTGCAGGTGATATCAGAGAAGGGTCCTGTGTAACATGTAACTTGTGCTGTGCAGGTGATATCAGAGGAGGGTCCTGTGTAACATGTAACTTGTGCTGTGCAGGTGATATCAGAGAAGGGGTCCTATGTAACATGTAACTTGTGCTGTGCAGGTGATATCAGAGAAGGGGTCCTATGTAACATGTAACTTGTGCTGTGCAGGTGATATCAGAGAAGGGTCCTGTGTAACATGTAACTTGTCCTGTGCAGGTGATATCAGAGGAGGGTCCTGTGTTACATGTAACTTGTCCTGTGCAGGTGATATCAGAGAAGGGTCCTGTGTAACATGTAACTTGTCCTGTGCAGGTGATATCAGAGGAGGGTCCTGTGTAACATGTAACTTGTCCTATGCAGGTGATATCAGAGGAGGGTCCTGTGTAACATGTAACTTGTGCTGTGCAGGTGATATCAGAGGAGGGTCCTGTGTAACATGTAACTTGTGCTGTGCAGGTGATATCAGAGGAGGGTCCTGTGTAACATGTAACTTGTGCTGTGCAGGTGATATCAGAGAAGGGTCCTGTGTAACATGTAACTTGTGCTGTGCAGGTGATATCAGAGAAGGGTCCTGTGTAACATGTAACTTGTGCTGTGCAGGTGATATCAGAGGAGGGTCCTGTGTAACATGTAACTTGTCCTGTGCAGGTGATATCAGAGAAGGGTCATGTGTAAAATGTAACTTGTCCTGTGCAGGTGATATCAGAGAAGGGTCCTGTGTAACATGTAACTTGTGCTGTGCAGGTGATATCAGAGGAGGGTCCTGTGTAACATGTAACTTGTCCTGTGCAGGTGATATCAGAGAAGTGTCCTGTGTAACATGTAACTTGTCCTGTGCAGGTGATATCAGAGAAGGGCCCTGTGTAACATGTAACTTGTGCTGTGCAGGTGATATCAGAGGAGGGTCCTGTGTAACATGTAACTTGTCCTGTGCAGGTGATATCAGAGAAGGGTCCTGTGTAACATGTAACTTGTGCTGTGCAGGTGATATCAGAGAAGGGTCCTGTGTAACATGTAACTTGTCCTGTGCAGGTGATATCAGAGAAGGGTCCTGTGTAACATGTAACTTGTGCTGTGCAGGTGATATCAGAGAAGGGTCCTGTGTAACATGTAACTTGTGCTGTGCAGGTGATATCAGAGAAGGGTCCTGTGTAACATGTAACTTGTGCTGTGCAGGTGATATCAGAGAAGGGTCCTGTGTAACATGTAACTTGTCCTGTGCAGGTGATATCAGAGAAGGGTCCTGTGTAACATGTAACTTGTGCTGTGCAGGTGATATCAGAGAAGGGTCCTGTGTAACATGTAACTTGTGCTGTGCAGGTGATATCAGAGAAGGGTCCTGTGTGACATGTAACTTGTGCTGTGCAGGTGATATCAGAGAAGGGTCCTGTGTAACATGTAACTTGTCCTGTGCAGGTGATATCAGAGAAGGGTCCTGTGTAACATGTAACTTGTGCTGTGCAGGTGATATCAGAGGAGGGTCCTGTGTAACATGTAACTTGTGCTGTGCAGGTGATATCAGAGAAGGGTCCTGTGTAACATGTAACTTGTGCTGTGCAGGTGATATCAGAGGAGGGTCCTGTGTAACATGTAACTTGTCCTGTGCAGGTGATATCAGAGAAGGGTCCTGTGTAACATGTAACTTGTGCTGTGCAGGTGATATCAGAGAAGGGTCCTGTGTAACATGTAACTTGTGCTGTGCAGGTGATATCAGAGGAGGGTCCTGTGTAACATGTAACTTGTGCTGTGCAGGTGATATCAGAGGAGGGTCCTGTGTAACATGTAACTTGTGCTGTGCAGGTGATATCAGAGAAGGGGTCCTGTGTAACATGTAACTTGTGCTGTGCAGGTGATATCAGAGAAGGGTCCTGTGTGACATGTAACTTGTGCTGTGCAGGTGATATCAGAGAAGGGTCCTGTGTAACATGTAACTTGTGCTGTGCAGGTGATATCAGAGAAGGGTCCTGTGTAACATGTAACTTGTGCTGTGCAGGTGATATCAGAGAAGGGTCCTGTGTAACATGTAACTTGTGCTGTGCAGGTGATATCAGAGAAGGGTCCTGTGTAACATGTAACTTGTGCTGTGCAGGTGATATCAGAGAAGGGTCCTGTGTAACATGTAACTTGTGCTGTGCAGGTGATATCAGAGAAGGGTCCTGTGTAACATGTAACTTGTGCTGTGCCGGTGATATCAGAGAAGGGTCCTGTGTAACATGTAACTTGTGCTGTGCAGGTGATATCAGAGAAGGGTCCTGTGTAACATGTAACTTGTCCTGTGCAGGTGATATCAGAGAAGGGTCCTGTGTAACATGTAACTTGTCCTGTGCAGGTGATATCAGAGAAGGGTCCTGTGTAACATGTAACTTGTCCTGTGCAGGTGATATCAGAGGAGGGTCCTGTGTAACATGTAACTTGTCCTGTGCAGGTGATATCAGAGGAGGGTCCTGTGTAACATGTAACTTGTGCTGTGCAGGTGATATCAGAGAAGGGTCCTGTGTAACATGTAACTTGTCCTGTGCAGGTGATATCAGAGAAGGGTCCTGTGTAACATGTAACTTGTGCTGTGCAGGTGATATCAGAGAAGGGTCCTGTGTAACATGTAACTTGTGCTGTGCAGGTGATATCAGAGAAGGGTCCTGTGTAACATGTAACTTGTGCTGTGCAGGTGATATCAGAGAAGGGTCCTGTGTAACATGTAACTTGTCCTGTGCAGGTGATATCAGAGAAGGGTCCTGTGTAACATGTAACTTGTGCTGTGCAGGTGATATCAGAGAAGGGTCCTGTGTAACATGTAACTTGTGCTGTGCAGGTGATATCAGAGAAGGGTCCTGTGTAACATGTAACTTGTGCTGTGCAGGTGATATCAGAGGAGGGTCCTGTGTAACATGTAACTTGTGCTGTGCAGGTGATATCAGAGAAGGGTCCTGTGTAACATGTAACTTGTACTGTGCAGGTGATATCAAAGAAGGGTCCTGTGTAACATGTAACTTGTCCTGTGCAGGTGATATCAGAGAAGGGTCCTATGTAACATGTAACTTGTCCTGTGCAGGTGATATCAGAGAAGGGTCCTGTGTAACATGTAACTTGTGCTGTGCAGGTGATATCAGAGAAGGGTCCTGTGTAACATGTAACTTGTCCTGTGCAGGTGATATCAGAGAAGGGTCCTGTGTAACATGTAACTTGTGCTGTGCAGGTGATATCAGAGGAGGGTCCTGTGTAACATGTAACTTGTCCTGTGCAGGTGATATCAGAGAAGGGTCCTGTGTAACATGTAACTTGTGCTGTGCAGGTGATATCAGAGAAGGGTCCTGTGTAACATGTAACTTGTCCTGTGCAGGTGATATCAGAGAAGGGTCCTGTGTAACATGTAACTTGTCCTGTGCAGGTGATATCAGAGGAGGGTCCTGTGTAACATGTAACTTGTGCTGTGCAGGTGATATCAGAGAAGGGTCCTGTGTAACATGTAACTTGTGCTGTGCAGGTGATATCAGAGGAGGGTCCTGTGTAACATGTAACTTGTGCTGTGCAGGTGATATCAGAGAAGGGTCCTGTGTAACATGTAACTTGTGCTGTGCAGGTGATATCAGAGGAGGGTCCTGTGTAACATGTAACTTGTGCTGTGCAGGTGATATCAGAGGAGGGTCCTGTGTAACATGTAACTTGTGCTGTGCAGGTGATATCAGAGAAGGGTCCTGTGTAACATGTAACTTGTCCTGTGCAGGTGATATCAGAGAAGGGTCCTGTGTAACATGTAACTTGTCCTGTGCAGGTGATATCAGAGAAGGGTCCTGTGTAACATGTAACTTGTGCTGTGCAGGTGATATCAGAGAAGGGTCCTGTGTAACATGTAACTTGTGCTGTGCAGGTGATATCAGAGAAGGGTCCTGTGTAACATGTAACTTGTGCTGTGCAGGTGATATCAGAGAAGGGTCCTGTGTAACATGTAACTTGTGCTGTGCAGGTGATATCAGAGAAGGGTCCTGTGTAACATGTAACTTGTGCTGTGCAGGTGATATCCGAGAAGGGTCCTGTGTAACATGTAACTTGTCCTGTGTAGGTGATATCAGAGAAGGGTCCTGTGTAACATGTAACTTGTCCTGTGCAGGTGATATCAGAGAAGGGTCCTGTGTAACATGTAACTTGTGCTGTGCAGGTGATATCAGAGAAGGGTCCTATGTAACATGTAACTTGTGCTGTGCAGGTGATGTCAGAGAAGGGTCCTGTGTAACATGTAACTTGTCCTGTGCAGGTGATATCAGAGGAGGGTCCTGTGTAACATGTAACTTGTGCTGTGCAGGTGATATCAGAGAAGGGTCCTGTGTAACATGTAACTTGTGCTGTGCAGGTGATATCAGAGAAGGGTCCTGTGTAACATGTAACTTGTGCTGTGCAGGTGATATCAGAGGAGGGTCCTGTGTAACATGTAACTTGTGCTGTGCAGGTGATATCAGAGAAGGGTCCTGTGTAACATGTAACTTGTGCTATGCAGGTGATATCAGAGAAGGGTCCTGTGTAACATGTAACTTGTCCTGTGCAGGTGATATCAGAGGAGGGTCCTGTGTAACATGTAACTTGTGCTGTGCAGGTGATATCAGAGAAGGGTCCTGTGTAACATGTAACTTGTCCTGTACAGGTGATATCAGAGAAGGGTCCTGTGTAACATGTAACTTGTCCTGTACAGGTGATATCAGAGAAGGGTCCTGTGTAACATGTAACTTGTGCTGTGCAGGTGATATCAGAGAAGGGTCCTGTGTAACATGTAACTTGTGCTGTGCAGGTGATATCAGAGAAGGGTCCTGTGTAACATGTAACTTGTGCTGTGCAGGTGATATCAGAGAAGGGTCCTGTGTAACATGTAACTTGTCCTGTGCAGGTGATATCAGAGAAGGGTCCTGTGTAACATGTAACTTGTGCTGTGCAGGTGATATCAGAGAAGGGTCCTATGTAACATGTAACTTGTGCTGTGCAGGTGATATCAGAGAAGGGTGCTCTGTAACATGCAACTTGTGCTGTGCAGGTGATATCAGAGAAGGGTCCTGTGTAACATGTAACTTGTGCTGTGCAGGTGATATCAGAGAAGGGTCCTGTGTAACATATAACTTGTGCTGTGCAGGTGATATCAGAGAAGGGTCCTGTGTAACATGTAACTTGTGCAGGTGATATCAGAGAAGGGTCCTGTGTAACATGTAACTTGTGCTGTGCAGGTGATATCAGAGAAGGGTCCTGTGTAACATGTAACTTGTCCTGTGCAGGTGATATCAGAGAAGGGTCCTGTGTAACATGTAACTTGTGCTGTGCAGGTGATATCAGAGAAGGGTCCTGTGTAACATGTAACTTGTCCTGTGCAGGTGATATCAGAGAAGGGTCCTGTGTAACATGTAACTTGTCCTGTGCAGGTGATATCAGAGGAGGGTCCTGTGTAACATGTAACTTGTGCTGTGCAGGTGATATCAGAGAAGGGTCCTGTGTAACATGTAACTTGTGCTGTGCAGGTGATATCAGAGGAGGGTCCTGTGTAACATGTAACTTGTGCTGTGCAGGTGATATCAGAGAAGGGTCCTGTGTAACATGTAACTTGTGCTGTGCAGGTGATATCAGAGGAGGGTCCCGTGTAACATGTAACTTGTCCTGTGCAGGTGATATCAGAGGAGGGTCCTGTGTAACATGTAACTTGTCCTGTGCAGGTGATATCAGAGGAGGGTCCCGTGTAACATGTAACTTGTCCTGTGCAGGTGATATCAGAGAAGGGTCCTGTGTAACATGTAACTTGTGCTGTGCAGGTGATATCAGAGAAGGGTCCTGTGTAACATGTAACTTGTCCTGTGCAGGTGATATCAGAGAAGGGTCCTGTGTAACATGTAACTTGTGCTGTGCAGGTGATATCAGAGAAGGGTCCTGTGTAACATGTAACTTGTCCTGTGCAGGTGATATCAGAGAAGGGTCCTGTGTAACATGTAACTTGTGCTGTGCAGGTGATATCAGAGAAGGGTCCTGTGTAACATGTAACTTGTCCTGTGCAGGTGATATCAGAGAAGGGTCCTGTGTAACATGTAACTTGTCCTGTGCAGGTGATATCAGAGAAGGGTCCTGTGTAACATGTAACTTGTGCTGTGCAGGTGATATCAGAGAAGGGTCCTGTGTAACATGTAACTTGTGCTGTGCAGGTGATATCAGAGGAGGGTCCTGTGTAACATGTAACTTGTGCTGTGCAGGTGATATCAGAGAAGGGTCCTGTGTAACATGTAACTTGTGCTGTGCAGGTGATATCAGAGGAGGGTCCTGTGTAACATGTAACTTGTGCTGTGCAGGTGATATCAGAGAAGGGTCCTGTGTAACATGTAACTTGTCCTGTGCAGGTGATATCAGAGAAGGGTCCTGTGTAACATGTAACTTGTGCTGTGCAGGTGATATCAGAGAAGGGTCCTGTGTAACATGTAACTTGTGCTGTGCAGGTGATATCAGAGAAGGGTCCTGTGTAACATGTAACTTGTGCTGTGCAGGTGATATCAGAGAAGGGTCCTGTGTAACATGTAACTTGTCCTGTGCAGGTGATATCAGAGAAGGGTCCTGTGTAACATGTAACTTGTCCTGTGCAGGTGATATCAGAGAAGGGTCCTGTGTAACATGTAACTTGTGCTGTGCACGTGATATCAGAGGAGGGTCCTGTGTAACATGTAACTTGTGCTGTGCAGGTGATATCAGAGAAGGGTCCTGTGTAACATGTAACTTGTGCTGTGCAGGTGATATCAGAGAAGGGTCCTGTGTAACATGTAACTTGTGCTGTGCAGGTGATATCAGAGGAGGGTCCTGTGTAACATGTAACTTGTGCTGTGCAGGTGATATCAGAGAAGGGTCCTGTGTAACATGTAACTTGTCCTGTGCAGGTGATATCAGAGAAGGGTCCTGTGTAACATGTAACTTGTCCTGTGCAGGTGATATCAGAGAAGGGTCCTGTGTAACATGTAACTTGTGCTGTGCAGGTGATATCAGAGAAGGGTCCTGTGTAACATGTAACTTGTGCTGTGCAGGTGATATCAGAGAAGGGTCCTGTGTAACATGTAACTTGTGCTGTGCAGGTGATATCAGAGAAGGGTCCTGTGTAACATGTAACTTGTGCTGTGCAGGTGATATCAGAGAAGGGTCCTGTGTAACATGTAACTTGTGCTGTGCAGGTGATATCAGAGAAGGGTCCTGTGTAACATGTAACTTGTCCTGTGCAGGTGATATCAGAGAAGGGTCCTGTGCAGGTGATATCAGAGAAGGGTCCTGTGTAACATGTAACTTGTGCTGTGCAGGTGATATCAGAGAAGGGTCCTATGTAACATGTAACTTGTGCTGTGCAGGTGATATCAGAGAAGGGTCCTGTGTAACATGTAACTTGTCCTGTGCAGGTGATATCAGAGGAGGGTCCTGTGTAACATGTAACTTGTCCTGTGCAGGTGATATCAGAGGAGGGTCCTGTGTAACATGTAACTTGTGCTGTGCAGGTGATATCAGAGAAGGGTCCTGTGTAACATGTAACTTGTGCTGTGCAGGTGATATCAGAGAAGGGTCCTGTGTAACATGTAACTTGTGCTGTGCAGGTGATATCAGAGAAGGGTCCTGTGTAACATGTAACTTGTGCTATGCAGGTGATATCAGAGAAGGGTCCTGTGTAACATGTAACTTGTCCTGTGCAGGTGATATCAGAGGAGGGTCCTGTGTAACATGTAACTTGTGCTGTGCAGGTGATATCAGAGAAGGGTCCTGTGTAACATGTAACTTGTCCTGTGCAGGTGATATCAGAGAAGGGTCCTGTGTAACATGTAACTTGTCCTGTGCAGGTGATATCAGAGGAGGGTCCTGTGTAACATGTAACTTGTGCTGTGCAGGTGATATCAGAGAAGGGTCCTGTGTAACATGTAACTTGTGCTGTGCAGGTGATATCAGAGAAGGGTCCTGTGTAACATGTAACTTGTCCTGTGCAGGTGATATCAGAGAAGGGTCCTGTGTAACATGTAACTTGTGCTGTGCAGGTGATATCAGAGAAGGGTCCTGTGTAACATGTAACTTGTGCTGTGCAGGTGATATCAGAGAAGGGTCCTGTGTAACATGTAACTTGTCCTGTGCAGGTGATATCAGAGAAGGGTCCTGTGTAACATGTAACTTGTCCTGTGCAGGTGATATCAGCGAAGGGTCCTGTGTAACATGTAACTTGTGCTGTGCAGGTGATATCAGAGAAGGGTCCTGTGTAACATGTAACTTGTGCTGTGCAGGTGATATCAGAGAAGGGTCCTGTGTAACATGTAACTTGTGCTGTGCAGGTGATATCAGAGAAGGGTCCTGTGTAACATGTAACTTGTGCTGTGCAGGTGATATCCGAGAAGGGTCCTGTGTAACATGTAACTTGTCCTGTGTAGGTGATATCAGAGAAGGGTCCTGTGTAACATGTAACTTGTGCTGTGCAGGTGATATCAGAGAAGGGTCCTATGTAACATGTAACTTGTGCTGTGCAGGTGATATCAGAGAAGGGTGCTCTGTAACATGTAACTTGTGCTGTGCAGGTGATATCAGAGAAGGGTCCTGTGTAACATGTAACTTGTGCTGTGCAGGTGATATCAGAGAAGGGTCCTGTGTAACATGTAACTTGTGCTGTGCAGGTGATATCAGAGAAGGGTCCTGTGTAACATGTAACTTGTGCTGTGCAGGTGATATCAGAGAAGGGTCCTGTGTAACATGTAACTTGTGCAGGTGATATCAGAGAAGGGTCCTGTGTAACATGTAACTTGTGCTGTGCAGGTGATATCAGAGAAGGGTCCTGTGTAACATGTAACTTGTCCTGTGCAGGTGATATCAGAGAAGGGTCCTGTGTAACATGTAACTTGTGCTGTGCAGGTGATATCAGAGAAGGGTCCTGTGTAGCATGTAACTTGTCCTGTGCAGGTGATATCAGAGGAGGGTCCTGTGTAACATGTAACTTGTCCTGTGCAGGTGATATCAGAGGAGGGTCCTGTGTAACATGTAACTTGTGCTGTGCAGGTGATATCAGAGAAGGGTCCTGTGTAACATGTAACTTGTCCTGTGCAGGTGATATCAGAGGAGGGTCCTGTGTAACATGTAACTTGTGCTGTGCAGGTGATATCAGAGAAGGGTCCTGTGTAACATGTAACTTGTCCTGTGCAGGTGATATCAGAGAAGGGTCCTGTGTAACATGTAACTTGTGCTGTGCAGGTGATATCAGAGAAGGGTCCTGTGTAACATGTAACTTGTCCTGTGCAGGTGATATCAGAGAAGGGTCCTGTGTAACATGTAACTTGTGCTGTGCAGGTGATATCAGAGAAGGGTCCTGTGTAACATGTAACTTGTGCTGTGCAGGTGATATCAGAGGAGGGTCCTGTGTAACATGTAACTTGTGCTGTGCAGGTGATATCAGAGAAGGATCCTGTGTAACATGTAACTTGTACTGTGCAGGTGATATCAGAGAAGGGTCCTGTGTAACATGTAACTTGTCCTGTGCAGGTGATATCAGAGAAGGGTCCTGTGTAACATGTAACTTGTCCTGTGCAGGTGATATCAGAGAAGGGTCCTGTGTAACATGTAACTTGTGCTGTGCAGGTGATATCAGAGAAGGGTCCTGTGTAACATGTAACTTGTCCTGTGCAGGTGATATCAGAGAAGGGTCCTGTGTAACATGTAACTTGTGCTGTGCAGGTGATATCAGAGAAGGGTCCTGTGTAACATGTAACTTGTCCTGTGCAGGTGATATCAGAGAAGGGTCCTGTGTAACATGTAACTTGTGCTGTGCAGGTGATATCAGAGAAGGGTCCTGTGTAACATGTAACTTGTCCTGTGCAGGTGATATCAGAGAAGGGTCCTGTGTAACATGTAACTTGTCCTGTGCAGGTGATATCAGAGGAGGGTCCTGTGTAACATGTAACTTGTGCTGTGCAGGTGATATCAGAGAAGGGTCCTGTGTAACATGTAACTTGTGCTGTGCAGGTGATATCAGAGGAGGGTCCTGTGTAACATGTAACTTGTGCTGTGCAGGTGATATCAGAGAAGGGTCCTGTGTAACATGTAACTTGTGCTGTGCAGGTGATATCAGAGAAGGGTCCTGTGTAACATGTAACTTGTGCTGTGCAGGTGATATCAGAGAAGGGTCCTGTGTAACATGTAACTTGTGCTGTGCAGGTGATATCAGAGAAGGGTCCTGTGTAACATGTAACTTGTGCTGTGCAGGTGATATCAGAGAAGGGTCCTGTGTAACATGTAACTTGTGCTGTGCAGGTGATATCAGAGAAGGGTCCTGTGTAACATGTAACTTGTGCTGTGCAGGTGATATCAGAGAAGGGTCCTGTGTAACATGTAACTTGTGCTGTGCAGGTGATATCAGAGAAGGGTCCTGTGTAACATGTAACTTGTGCTGTGCAGGTGATATCAGAGAAGGGTCCTGTGTAACATGTAACTTGTGCTGTGCAGGTGATATCAGAGAAGGGTCCTGTGTAACATGTAACTTGTCCTGTGCAGGTGATATCAGAGAAGGGTCCTGTGTAACATGTAACTTGTGCTGTGCAGGTGATATCAGAGAAGGGTCCTGTGTAACATGTAACTTGTCCTGTGCAGGTGATATCAGAGAAGGGTCCTGTGTAACATGTAACTTGTGCTGTGCAGGTGATATCAGAGAAGGGTCCTGTGTAACATGTAACTTGTCCTGTGCAGGTGATATCAGAGGAGGGTCCTGTGTAACATGTAACTTGTGCTGTGCAGGTGATATCAGAGAAGGGTCCTGTGTAACATGTAACTTGTCCTGTGCAGGTGATATCAGAGAAGGGTCCTGTGTAACATGTAACTTGTCCTGTGCAGGTGATATCAGAGAAGGGTCCTGTGTAACATGTAACTTGTGCTGTGCAGGTGATATCAGAGAAGGGTCCTGTGTAACATGTAACTTGTGCTGTGCAGGTGATATCAGAGAAGGGTCCTGTGTAACATGTAACTTGTGCTGTACAGGTGATATCAGAGAAGGGTCCTGTGTAACATGTAACTTGTGCTGTGCAGGTGATATCAGAGGAGGGTCCTGTGTAACATGTAACTTGTGCTGTGCAGGTGATATAAGAGAAGGGTCCTGTGTAACATGTAACTTGTACTGTGCAGGTGATATCAGAGAAGGGTCCTGTGTAACATGTAACTTGTCCTGTGCAGGTGATATCAGAGAAGGGTCCTGTGTAACATGTAACTTGTCCTGTGCAGGTGATATCAGAGAAGGGTCCTGTGTAACATGTAACTTGTGCTGTGCGGGTGATATCAGAGAAGGGTCCTGTGTAACATGTAACTTGTCCTGTGCGGGTGATATCAGAGAAGGGTCCTGTGTAACATGTAACTTGTGCTGTGCGGGTGATATCAGAGAAGGGTCCTGTGTAACATGTAACTTGTGCTGTGCAGGTGATATCAGAGAAGGGTCCTGTGTAACATGTAACTTGTGCTGTGCAGGTGATATCAGAGAAGGGTCCTGTGTAACATGTAACTTGTGCTGTGCAGGTGATATCAGAGAAGGGTCCTGTGTAACATGTAACTTGTGCTGTGCAGGTGATATCAGAGGAGGGTCCTGTGTAACATGTAACTTGTCCTGTGCAGGTGATATCAGAGAAGGGTCCTGTGTAACATGTAACTTGTGCTGTGCAGGTGATATCAGAGGAGGGTCCTGTGTAACATGTAACTTGTGCTGTGCAGGTGATATCAGAGAAGGGTCCTGTGTAACATGTAACTTGTGCTGTGCAGGTGATATCAGAGAAGGGTCCTGTGTAACATGTAACTTGTGCTGTGCAGGTGATATCAGAGAAGGGTCCTGTGTAACATGTAACTTGTCCTGTGCAGGTGATATCAGAGGAGGGTCCTGTGTAACATGTAACTTGTGCTGTGCAGGTGATATCAGAGAAGGGTCCTGTGTAACATGTAACTTGTGCTGTGCAGGTGATATCAGAGAAGGGTCCCGTGTAACATGTAACTTGTGCTGTGCAGGTGATATCAGAGAAGGGTCCCGTGTAACATGTAACTTGTGCTGTGCAGGTGATATCAGAGAAGGGTCCTGTGTAACATGTAACTTGTGCTGTGCAGGTGATGTCAGAGAAGGGTCCTGTGTAACATGTAACTTGTGCTGTGCAGGTGATATTAGAGAAGGGTCCTGTGTGACATGTAACTTGTGCTGTGCAGGTGATATCAGAGAAGGGTCCTGTGTAACATGTAACTTGTCCTGTGCAGGTGATATCAGAGGAGGGTCCTGTGTAACATGTAACTTGTCCTGTGCAGGTGATATCAGAGAAGGGTCCTGTGTAACATGTAACTTGTGCTGTGCAGGTGATATCAGAGAAGGGTCCTGTGTAACATGTAACTTGTGCTGTGCAGGTGATATCAGAGAAGGGTCCTGTGTAACATGTAACTTGTCCTGTGCAGGTGATATCAGAGAAGGGTCCTGTGTAACATGTAACTTGTCCTGTGCAGGTGATATCAGAGAAGGGTCCTGTGTAACATGTAACTTGTCCTGTGCAGGTGATATCAGAGAAGGGTCCTGTGTAACATGTAACTTGTCCTGTACAGGTGATATCAGAGGAGGGTCCTGTGTAACATGTAACTTGTGCTGTGCAGGTGATATCAGAGAAGGGTCCTGTGTAACATGTAACTTGTCCTGTGCAGGTGATATCAGAGAAGGGTCCTGTGTAACATGTAACTTGTGCTGTGCAGGTGATATCAGAGAAGGGTCCTGTGTAACATGTAACTTGTGCTGTGCAGGTGATATCAGAGAAGGGTCCTGTGTAACATGTAACTTGTCCTGTGCAGGTGATATCAGAGGAGGGTCCTGTGTAACATGTAACTTGTGCTGTGCAGGTGATATCAGAGAAGGGTCCTGTGTAACATGTAACTTGTCCTGTGCAGGTGATATCAGAGAAGGGTCCTGTGTAACATGTAACTTGTGCTGTGCAGGTGATATCAGAGAAGGGTCCTGTGTAACATGTAACTTGTCCTGTGCAGGTGATATCAGAGAAGGGTCCTGTGTAACATGTAACTTGTCCTGTGCAGGTGATATCAGAGAAGGGTCCTGTGTAACATGTAACTTGTGCTGTGCAGGTGATATCAGAGAAGGGTCCTGTGTAACATGTAACTTGTGCTGTGCAGGTGATATCAGAGAAGAGTCCTGTGTAACATGTAACTTGTCCTGTGCAGGTGATATCAGAGGAGGGTCCTGTGTAACATGTAACTTGTGCTGTGCAGGTGATATCAGAGAAGGGTCCTGTGTAACATGTAACTTGTCCTGTGCAGGTGATATCAGAGAAGGGTCCTGTGTAACATGTAACTTGTGCTGTGCAGGTGATATCAGAGAAGGGTCCTGTGTAACATGTAACTTGTCCTGTGCAGGTGATATCAGAGAAGGGTCCTGTGTAACATGTAACTTGTGCTGTGCAGGTGATATCAGAGGAGGGTCCTGTGTAACATGTAACTTGTCCTGTGCAGGTGATATCAGAGAAGGGTCCTGTGTAACATGTAACTTGTGCTGTGCAGGTGATATCAGAGAAGGGTCCTGTGTAACATGTAACTTGTGCTGTGCAGGTGATATCAGAGAAGGGTCCTGTGTAACATGTAACTTGTGCTGTGCAGGTGATATCAGAGAAGGGTCCTGTGTGACATGTAACTTGTGCTGTGCAGGTGATATCAGAGAAGGGTCCTGTGTAACATGTAACTTGTCCTGTGCAGGTGATATCAGAGGAGGGTCCTGTGTAACATGTAACTTGTCCTGTGCAGGTGATATCAGAGAAGGGTCCTGTGTGACATGTAACTTGTGCTGTGCAGGTGATATCAGAGAAGGGGTCCTGTGTAACATGTAACTTGTGCTGTGCAGGTGATATCAGAGGAGGGTCCTGTGTAACATGTAACTTGTGCTGTGCAGGTGATATCAGAGAAGGATCCTGTGTAACATGTAACTTGTGCTGTGCAGGTGATATCAGAGAAGGGTCCTGTGTAACATGTAACTTGTCCTGTGCAGGTGATATCAGAGAAGTGTCTGTGTAACATGTAACTTGTGCTGTGCAGGTGATATCAGAGGAGGGTCCTGTGTAACATGTAACTTGTGCTGTGCAGGTGATATCAGAGAAGGGTCCTGTGTAACATGTAACTTGTGCTGTGCAGGTGATATCAGAGAAGGGTCCTGTGTAACATGTAACTTGTGCTGTGCAGGTGATATCAGAGAAGGGTCCTGTGTAACATGTAACTTGTCCTGTGCAGGTGATATCAGAGAAGGGTCCTGTGTAACATGTAACTTGTGCTGTGCAGGTGATATCAGAGAAGGGTCCTGTGTAACATGTAACTTGTGCTGTGCAGGTGATATCAGAGAAGGGTCCTGTGTAACATGTAACTTGTGCTGTGCAGGTGATATCAGAGAAGGGTCCTGTGTAACATGTAACTTGTCCTGTGCAGGTGATATCAGAGAAGGGTCCTGTGTAACATGTAACTTGTCCTGTGCAGGTGATATCAGAGAAGGGTCCTGTGTAACATGTAACTTGTCCTGTGCAGGTGATATCAGAGGAGGGTCCTGTGTAACATGTAACTTGTGCTGTGCAGGTGATATCAGAGAAGGGTCCTGTGTAACATGTAACTTGTGCTGTGCAGGTGATATCAGAGAAGGGTCCTGTGTAACATGTAACTTGTCCTGTGCAGGTGATATCAGAGAAGGGTCCTGTGTAACATGTAACTTGTGCTGTGCAGGTGATATCAGAGAAGGGTCCTGTGTAACATGTAACTTGTCCTGTGCAGGTGATATCAGAGGAGGGTCCTGTGTAACATGTAACTTGTCCTGTGCAGGTGATATCAGAGAAGGGTCCTGTGTAACATGTAACTTGTGCTGTGCAGGTGATATCAGAGAAGGGTCCTGTGTAACATGTAACTTGTGCTGTGCAGGTGATATCAGAGAAGGGTCCTGTGTAACATGTAACTTGTCCTGTGCAGGTGATATCAGAGAAGGGTCCTGTGTAACATGTAACTTGTGCTGTGCAGGTGATATCAGAGAAGGGTCCTGTGTAACATGTAACTTGTGCTGTGCAGGTGATATCAGAGAAGGGTCCTGTGTAACATGTAACTTGTGCTGTGCAGGTGATATCAGAGAAGGGTCCTGTGTAACATGTAACTTGTGCTGTGCAGGTGATATCAGAGAAGGGTCCTGTGTAACATGTAACTTGTGCTGTGCAGGTGATATCAGAGAAGGGTCCTGTGTAACATGTAACTTGTGCTGTGCAGGTGATATCAGAGAAGGGTCCTGTGTAACATGTAACTTGTGCTGTGCAGGTGATATCAGAGATGGGTCCTGTGTAACATGTAACTTGTCCTGTGCAGGTGATATCAGAGGAGGGTCCTGTGTAACATGTAACTTGTGCTGTGCAGGTGATATCAGAGAAGGGTCCTGTGTAACATGTAACTTGTGCTGTGCAGGTGATATCAGAGAAGGGTCCTGTGTAACATGTAACTTGTGCTGTGCAGGTGATATCAGAGAAGGGTACTGTGTAACATGTAACTTGTGCTGTGCAGGTGATATCAGAGGAGGGTCCTGTGTAACATGTAACTTGTGCTGTGCAGGTGATATCAG
Organism: Rhinoderma darwinii; assembly: GCF_050947455.1. Lineage (NCBI taxonomy): Eukaryota > Metazoa > Chordata > Amphibia > Anura > Rhinodermatidae > Rhinoderma > Rhinoderma darwinii. Next base: position 5,607,158 of record NC_134692.1, read on the forward strand.
AGAAGGGTCCTGTGTAACATGTAACTTGTGCTGTGCAGGTGATATCAGAGAAGGGTCCTGTGTAACATGTAACTTGTGCTGTGCAGGTGATATCAGAGGAGGGTCCTGTGTAACATGTAACTTGTCCTGTGCAGGTGATATCAGAGAAGGGTCCTGTGTAACATGTAACTTGTGCTATGCAGGTGATATCAGAGAAGGGTCCTGTGTAACATGTAACTTGTCCTGTGCAGGTGATATCAGAGAAGGGTCCTGTGTAACATGTAACTTGTGCTGTGCAGGTGATATCAGAGGAGGGTCCCTGTGTAACATGTAACTTGTCCTGTGCAGGTGATATCAGAGAAGGGTCCTGTGTAACATGTAACTTGTGCTGTGCAGGTGATATCAGAGAAGGGTCCTGTGTAATATGTAACTTGTGCTGTGCAGGTGATATCAGAGAAGGGTCCTGTGTAACATGTAACTTGTGCTGTGCAGGTGATATCAGAGAAGGGTCCTGTGTAACATGTAACTTGTCCTGTGCGGGTGATATCAGAGAAGGGTCCTGTGTAACATGTAACTTGTGCTGTGCGGGTGATATCAGAGAAGGGTCCTGTGTAACATGTAACTTGTCCTGTGCGGGTGATATCAGAGAAGGGTCCTGTGTAACATGTAACTTGTGCTGTGCGGGTGATATCAGAGAAGGGTCCTGTGTAACATGTAACTTGTGCTGTGCAGGTGATATCAGAGAAGGGTCCTGTGTAACATGTAACTTGTCCTGTGCAGGTGATATCAGAGAAGGGTCCTGTGTAACATGTAACTTGTGCTGTGCAGGTGATATCAGAGGAGGGTCCTGTGTAACATGTAACTTGTCCTGTGCAGGTGATATCAGAGGAGGGTCCTGTGTAACATGTAACTTGTCCTGTGCAGGTGATATCAGAGAAGGGTCCTGTGTAACATGTAACTTGTGCTGTGCAGGTGATATCAGAGAAGGGTCCTGTGTAACATGTAACTTGTGCTGTGCAGGTGATATCAGAGGAGGGTCCTGTGTAACATGTAACTTGTGCTGTGCAGGTGATATCAGAGGAGGGTCCTGTGTAACATGTAACTTGTGCTGTGCAGGTGATATCAGAGAAGGGTCCTGTGTAACATGTAACTTGTGCTGTGCAGGTGATATCAGAGAAGGGTCCTGTGTAACATGTAACTTGTGCTGTGCAGGTGATATCAGAGAAGGGTCCTGTGTAACATGTAACTTGTGCTGTGCAGGTGATATCAGAGAAGGGTCCTGTGTAACATGTAACTTGTGCTGTGCAGGTGATATCAGAGAAGGGTCCTGTGTAACATGTAACTTGTGCTGTGCAGGTGATATCAGAGAAGGGTCCTGTGTAACATGTAACTTGTGCTGTGCAGGTGATATCAGAGAAGGGTCCTGTGTAACATGTAACTTGTGCTGTGCAGGTGATATCAGAGAAGGGTCCTGTGTAACATGTAACTTGTGCTGTGCAGGTGATATCAGAGAAGGGTCCTGTGTAACATGTAACTTGTGCTGTGCAGGTGATATCAGAGAAGGGTCCTGTGTAACATGTAACTTGTGCTGTGCGGGTGATATCAGAGAAGGGTCCTGTGTAACATGTAACTTGTCCTGTGCGGGTGATATCAGAGAAGGGTCCTGTGTTGTAACATGTAACTTGTGCTGTGCGGGTGATATCAGAGAAGGGTCCTGTGTAACATGTAACTTGTGCTGTGCAGGTGATATCAGAGAAGGGTCCTGTGTAACATGTAACTTGTGCTGTGCAGGTGATATCAGAGAAGGGTCCTGTGTAACATGTAACTTGTGCTGTGCAGGTGATATCAGAGAAGGGTCCTGTGTAACATGTAACTTGTGCTGTGCAGGTGATATCAGAAGGGTCCTGTGTACATGTAACTTGTCCTGTGCAGGTGATATCAGAGGAGGGTCCTGTGTAACATGTAACTTGTGCTGTGCAGGTGATATCAGAGAAGGGTCCTGTGTAACATGTAACTTGTGCTGTGCAGGTGATATCAGAGAAGGGTCCTGTGTAACATGTAACTTGTGCTGTGCAGGTGATATCAGAGAAGGGTCCTGTGTAACATGTAACTTGTGCTGTGCAGGTGATATCAGAGAAGGGTCCTGTGTAACATGTAACTTGTGCTGTGCAGGTGATATCAGAGAAGGGTCCTGTTGTAACATGTAACTTGTGCTGTGCAGGTGATATCAGAGAAGGGTCCTGTGTAACATGTAACTTGTGCTGTGCAGGTGATATCAGAGAAGGGTCTGTGTAACATGTAACTTGTGCTGTGCAGGTGATATCAGAGAAGGGTCCTGTGTAACATGTAACTTGTGCTGTGCAGGTGATATCAGAGAAGGGTCCTGTGTAACATGTAACTTGTGCTGTGCAGGTGATATCAGAGAAGGGTCCTGTGTAACATGTAACTTGTGCTGTGCAGGTGATATCAGAGAAGGGTCCTGTGTAACCATGTAACTTGTGCTGTGCAGGTGATATCAGAGAAGGGTCCTGTGTAACATGTAACTTGTCCTGTGCAGGTGATATCAGAGAAGGGTCCTGTGTAACATGTAACTTGTGCTGTGCAGGTGATATCAGAGAAGGTCCTGTGTAACATGTAACTTGTGCTGTGCAGGTGATATCAGAGAAGGGTCCTGTGTAACATGTAACTTGTGCTGTGCAGGTGATATCAGAGGAGGGTCCTGTGTAACATGTAACTTGTGCTGTGCAGGTGATATCAGAGAAGGGTCCTGTGTATCATGTAACTTGTGCTGTGCAGGTGATATCAGAGAAGGGTCCTGTGTAACATGTAACTTGTGCTGTGCAGGTGATATCAGAGAAGGGTCCTGTGTAACATGTAACTTGTGCTGTGCAGGTGATATCAGAGAAGGGTCCTGTGTAACATGTAACTTGTGCTGTGCAGGTGATATCAGAGGAGGGTCCTGTGTAACATGTAACTTGTGCTGTGCAGGTGATATCAGAGAAGGGTCCTGTGTATCATGTAACTTGTGCTGTGCAGGTGATATCAGAGAAGGGTCCTGTGTAACATGTAACTTGTGCTGTGCAGGTGATATCAGAGAAGGGTCCTGTGTAACATGTAACTTGTGCTATGCAGGTGATATCAGAGAAGGGTCCTGTGTAACATGTAACTTGTCCTGTGCAGGTGATATCAGAGAAGGGTCCTGTGTAACATGTAACTTGTGCTGTGCAGGTGATATCAGAGAAGGGTCCTGTGTAACATGTAACTTGTGCTGTGCAGGTGATATCAGAGAAGGGTCCTGTGTAACATGTAACTTGTCCTGTGCAGGTGATATCAGAGAAGGGTCCTGTGTAACATGTAACTTGTGCTGTGCGGGTGATATCAGAGAAGGGTCCTGTGTAACATGTAACTTGTGCTGTGCAGGTGATATCAGAGAAGGGTCCTGTGTAACATGTAACTTGTGCTGTGCAGGTGATATCAGAGAAGGGTCCTGTGTAACATGTAACTTGTGCTGTGCAGGTGATATCAGAGAAGGGTCCTGTGTAACATGTAACTTGTGCTGTGCAGGTGATATCAGAGAAGGGTCCTGTGTAACATGTAACTTGTCCTGTGCAGGTGATATCAGAGAAGGGTCCTGTGTAACATGTAACTTGTCCTGTGCAGGTGATATCAGAGAAGGGTCCTGTGTAACATGTAACTTGTCCTGTGCAGGTGATATCAGAGGAGGGTCCTGTGTAACATGTAACTTGTGCTGTGCAGGTGATATCAGAGAAGGGTCCTGTGTAACATGTAACTTGTGCTGTGCAGGTGATATCAGAGAAGGGTCCTGTGTAACATGTAACTTGTCCTGTGCAGGTGATATCAGAGAAGGGTCCTGTGTAACATGTAACTTGTGCTGTGCAGGTGATATCAGAGAAGGGTCCTGTGTAACATGTAACTTGTCCTGTGCAGGTGATATCAGAGGAGGGTCCTGTGTAACATGTAACTTGTCCTGTGCAGGTGATATCAGAGAAGGGTCCTGTGTAACATGTAACTTGTGCTGTGCAGGTGATATCAGAGAAGGGTCCTGTGTAACATGTAACTTGTGCTGTGCAGGTGATATCAGAGAAGGGTCCTGTGTAACATGTAACTTGTCCTGTGCAGGTGATATCAGAGAAGGGTCCTGTGTAACATGTAACTTGTGCTGTGCAGGTGATATCAGAGAAGGGTCCTGTGTAACATGTAACTTGTGCTGTGCAGGTGATATCAGAGAAGGGTCCTGTGTAACATGTAACTTGTGCTGTGCAGGTGATATCAGAGAAGGGTCCTGTGTAACATGTAACTTGTGCTGTGCAGGTGATATCAGAGAAGGGTCCTGTGTAACATGTAACTTGTGCTGTGCAGGTGATATCAGAGAAGGGTCCTGTGTAACATGTAACTTGTGCTGTGCAGGTGATATCAGAGAAGGGTCCTGTGTAACATGTAACTTGTGCTGTGCAGGTGATATCAGAGATGGGTCCTGTGTAACATGTAACTTGTCCTGTGCAGGTGATATCAGAGGAGGGTCCTGTGTAACATGTAACTTGTGCTGTGCAGGTGATATCAGAGAAGGGTCCTGTGTAACATGTAACTTGTGCTGTGCAGGTGATATCAGAGAAGGGTCCTGTGTAACATGTAACTTGTGCTGTGCAGGTGATATCAGAGGAGGGTCCTGTGTAACATGTAACTTGTGCTGTGCAGGTGATATCAGAGAAGGGTCCTGTGTAACATGTAACTTGTGCTGTGCAGGTGATATCAGAGAAGGGTCCTGTGTAACATGTAACTTGTGCTGTGCAGGTGATATCAGAGGAGGGTCCTGTGTAACATGTAACTTGTCCTGTGCAGGTGATATCAGAGAAGGGTCCTGTGTAACATGTAACTTGTGCTATGCAGGTGATATCAGAGAAGGGTCCTGTGTAACATGTAACTTGTCCTGTGCAGGTGATATCAGAGAAGGGTCCTGTGTAACATGTAACTTGTGCTGTGCAGGTGATATCAGAGGAGGGTCCTGTGTAACATGTAACTTGTCCTGTGCAGGTGATATCAGAGAAGGGTCCTGTGTAACATGTAACTTGTGCTGTGCAGGTGATATCAGAGAAGGGTCCTGTGTAATATGTAACTTGTGCTGTGCAGGTGATATCAGAGAAGGGTCCTGTGTAACATGTAACTTGTGCTGTGCAGGTGATATCAGAGAAGGGTCCTGTGTAACATGTAACTTGTCCTGTGCAGGTGATATCAGAGAAGGGTCCTGTGTAACATGTAACTTGTGCTGTGCGGGTGATATCAGAGAAGGGTCCTGTGTAACATGTAACTTGTCCTGTGCGGGTGATATCAGAGAAGGGTCCTGTGTAACATGTAACTTGTGCTGTGCAGGTGATATCAGAGAAGGGTCCTGTATAACATGTAACTTGTCCTGTGCAGGTGATATCAGAGAAGGGTCCTGTGTAACATGTAACTTGTGCTGTGCAGGTGATATCAGAGGAGGGTCCTGTGTAACATGTAACTTGTCCTGTGCAGGTGATATCAGAGGAGGGTCCTGTGTAACATGTAACTTGTCCTGTGCAGGTGATATCAGAGAAGGGTCCTGTGTAACATGTAACTTGTGCTGTGCAGGTGATATCAGAGAAGGGTCCTGTGTAACATGTAACTTGTGCTGTGCAGGTGATATCAGAGAAGGGTCCTGTGTAACATGTAACTTGTGCTGTGCAGGTGATATCAGAGGAGGGTCCTGTGTAACATGTAACTTGTGCTGTGCAGGTGATATCAGAGAAGGGTCCTGTGTAACATGTAACTTGTGCTGTGCAGGTGATATCAGAGAAGGGTCCTGTGTAACATGTAACTTGTGCTGTGCAGGTGATATCAGAGAAGGGTCCTGTGTAACATGTAACTTGTGCTGTGCAGGTGATATCAGAGAAGGGTCCTGTGTAACATGTAACTTGTGCTGTGCAGGTGATATCAGAGAAGGGTCCTGTGTAACATGTAACTTGTGCTGTGCAGGTGATATCAGAGAAGGGTCCTGTGTAACATGTAACTTGTGCTGTGCAGGTGATATCAGAGAAGGGTCCTGTGTAACATGTAACTTGTGCTGTGCAGGTGATATCAGAGAAGGGTCCTGTGTAACATGTAACTTGTGCTGTGCAGGTGATATCAGAGAAGGGTCCTGTGTAACATGTAACTTGTGCTGTGCAGGTGATATCAGAGAAGGGTCCTGTGTAACATGTAACTTGTGCTGTGCAGGTGATATCAGAGAAGGGTCCTGTGTAACATGTAACTTGTGCTGTGCAGGTGATATCAGAGGAGGGTCCTGTGTAACATGTAACTTGTGCTGTGCAGGTGATATCAGAGAAGGGTCCTGTGTAACATGTAACTTGTGCTGTGCAGGTGATATCAGAGAAGGGTCCTGTGTAACATGTAACTTGTGCTGTGCAGGTGATATCAGAGAAGGGTCCTGTGTAACATGTAACTTGTGCTGTGCAGGTGATATCAGAGAAGGGTCCTGTGTAACATGTAACTTGTGCTGTGCAGGTGATATCAGAGAAGGGTCCTGTGTAACATGTAACTTGTCCTGTGCAGGTGATATCAGAGGAGGGTCCTGTGTAACATGTAACTTGTGCTGTGCAGGTGATATCAGAGAAGGGTCCTGTGTAACATGTAACTTGTGCTGTGCAGGTGATATCAGAGAAGGGTCCTGTGTAACATGTAACTTGTGCTGTGCAGATGATATCAGAGAAGGGTCCTGTGTAACATGTAACTTGTCCTGTGCAGGTGATATCAGAGGAGGGTCCTGTGTAACATGTAACTTGTGCTGTGCAGGTGATATCAGAGGAGGGTCCTGTGTAACATGTAACTTGTGCTGTGCAGGTGATATCAGAGAAGGGTCCTGTGTAACATGTAACTTGTGCTGTGCAGGTGATATCAGAGAAGGGTCCTGTGTAACATGTAACTTGTGCTGTGCAGGTGATATCAGAGAAGGGTCCTGTGTAACATGTAACTTGTGCTGTGCAGGTGATATCAGAGAAGGGTCCTGTGTAACATGTAACTTGTGCTGTGCAGGTGATATCAGAGAAGGGTCCTGTGTAACATGTAACTTGTGCTGTGCAGGTGATATCAGAGAAGGGTCCTGTGTAACATGTAACTTGTGCTGTGCAGGTGATTTTAGAGAAGGGTCCTGTGTAACATGTAACTTGTCCTGTGCAGGTGATATCAGAGAAGGGTCCTGTGTAACATGTAACTTGTGCTGTGCAGGTGATATCAGAGAAGGGTCCTGTGTAACATGTAACTTGTGCTGTGCAGGTGATATCAGAGAAGGGTCCTGTGTAACATGTAACTTGTGCTGTGCAGGTGATATCAGAGGAGGGTCCTGTGTAACATGTAACTTGTGCTGTGCAGGTGATATCAGAGAAGGGTCCTGTGTATCATGTAACTTGTGCTGTGCAGGTGATATCAGAGAAGGGTCCTGTGTAACATGTAACTT